>NW_003803532.1:0-4849 GCF_000255335.2 Galendromus occidentalis
AACCCGAAATTTCTTTCGAAACCCGAAGGCAAAGTTCCTGGGTGTCTCCTGGAAGCAGAAAGAGGATATTCTGTTCATCGACACCACGGACACCGCTTCGTTCTTTCGAAACAATCCTCCCACGAAGCGTAATCTCCTGAAAGCGCTGAGTCAAATTTACGACCCGCTGGGGATCATCGCCTCAATTAGCATCAACTTCAAAATCCTCACTCAGACCCTTTGGACGAGGAAAATTGATTGGGATGCTATCCTGGACCCCGAGACGGCATCCGAGTACAGAAGAATCGCCGGTTTTCTCGACGGTTCAGACAGGATTGCCATCAGACGAAACATGTTTGGCACAGCGTCTGGAGGCTCCAGGAGAGAAATCCATGTGTTTGCAGACTCCAGTCTCAAAGCATACGGAGCAATCGCTTACTTAAAGGAAACAAACGTTAACTCCCCATCAGACAAATGCTCAGTTTCTTTTCTGATGGCAAAGGCCAGAGTAGCGCCGCTCAAAGGTCACTGGACCATCCATCGCCTAGAATTGATGGCAGCGGTTATTGCCTCAAGGATGGCTAACCATCTAAGAAACAGCATCCCTGAAAAAATCGACGAGATCTTCTTGTACTCAGACAATTCAGCCGTGCTTGGCTGGCTGAGAAGCTCCCCTGAGAAGTGGAAACCTTTCGTGGCCAACAGAGTCAAGGAGATCCTCGGGTACTCATCGCCTGACAGATGGAGCTACATCCAGTCGGAAGAGAACCCAGCAGATCTTCTCAGCAGGGGCTCGGCTCTTGAAACCGATAGCCTCAAGCAATTCTGGTTGGAGGGACCCTCCTGGCTTCGAGACAACCGATCTCAACGTTCGCACGTTCTGAACGCGCCTAGCGAGTCGGAAGAGATGTTGCGGGAAAAGAAAGTGGAAATAACGGCAGCGGTCGCCTCTCGAGTACAGGACGAGTCAACCTTCTCCAGTAAATTCTCCTCTTGGGCGAAACTCGTGCGTGTTACTGCTTTCATGCGGAGATGGCTTCCAAAAAATCGAAACAAGTTCAAGAGCGGTGATAATTCAATCACTCCGGAAGAATTCATGGAGGCAGAAATCGCTGTAGTCAAAACAATCCAACGCCAACACTTCGCGGCGGAGCTTGATGCCGGCGCCTCCAATTTATCAAAGGCAAGCGCGCTGAAGACATTGAATCCATTCGTAGACGACAGCGGCATTCTACGCTGTCGCTCGAGACTCGAGAAGTCCTCCAACATAAATTACGAGGTCAAGTTCCCGGTGATTTTACCTGGGAAAGATTCTCTTGTTCAACTTCTCATCCGGTCGATTCACGAAACCCAGTGCCTTCATTCAGGCGGCACGGCGGGCGCCTTACACGCTTTGAGACAGCGATTCTTAATCTTGAGCGCGCGCCGAGAGGTGAATAGAGCCATCCACGGATGTAAAGTGTGCGCTCGCTTCAAAGCGAAAGCCGCCGCAGAGCCAATGCCTCCTCTCCCGGCCTTCCGCATCGAAGAATCTCCCCCGTTTGCCGTAACCGGCGTAGACCACGCGGGTCCGATTTACATAGAAAATGCGGCCGGGGAGAAAACAAAATCATACATATTACTATTTGTTTGCGCGGTTACCAGAGCTCTCCGCCTGGAACTCGTGGCAGATCTCTCCACGTACGAGTTTCTCTTGGCTTTGAGGAGATTCATGAGTAGGAACCCGTCAGTTAAGCACATAATCTCCGACAACGCGCGGACTTTTCTGAAAGCGGAAAAAGAACTGAAGTCGCTCTTCGAGAAAGCGAAACACCCGGATTGCCAATCACTCTTGTCCAAGAAGGGCATGAAGTGGTCTCACTCGACGGAACGAGCTCCGTGGCACGGAGCCTTCTGGGAAAGATTAGTACAGGTGGTAAAAAGGCCACTGCGGAAAATCCTAGGGATCCACGCGCTGCCTTTCAGGGAGACAGAAACGCTTCTTTTCGAAATAGAGAAAATGGTCAACGACAGGCCGATTTCAGCCGTCGTGGTCGATCCCGATGAGCCTCGAGCACTGTCCCCCTCATGCCTGCTATACGGATACGCTAGCCAACCGTCCCTTCCGGACACAAAAAAGGTCCTCGCGCAATCCTCCGAGGCTACGAGCATAGTTTTCTCGGAGCGTTGGAAGAGGCAACAGGCGGCCCTCAGATCATTCTGGAAACAATTTCAAAACGAATACCTACAGCATCTGAGGTCGCTCCACTATGCTAAGTTCCAAAATTCGCGACCCATCAAGAAAGGCGATGTCTGTATACTACACTCAGCAGAAGCGTCACGGGCCTTCTGGCCACTCTGTATAGTCCAGGAAGTTTTCGGCGGGGAGAGCACCGACTCGCGTCGGAGGTCATGCCTAATCAAAACGAGCTCAGGTCAAATTCTCGAGAGACCTATACAGCTCCTGTACCCGCTCGAAATCAACGAATTCTAAAAAATTCACTCGTCTACTCCGTACAGTCTCCCGAATCGAAATCAATACTCACAAAATTTCTCGTTCCACGCTTTATTGGGGATCGAGCCCCTGAATCACGGCAGCCTCCGCGATCCGCGCCAACAGCGCGGATAGGACACGGAGGGTGCCCTCCTGGTCCGGCTCGTGCCGGACCCACCGGGACATCGACTGTGCCCACACCATATTTGCGGACCCCGCCTGGGCCCACATCCTCCTTGCGAGGACCTCCTGGTCCTCGTCGCTCATCTCCGCCGCGCCCGGCACGTAGTTCTGAACGTACAACCAGTAGATCCACGTGGGTGAATTTCGGAAATTGCAGACGCGAGGCATGACTCTCGCGACGTACAACGATAATGTGTGATCGACCGTAGAGATCGTAGTTAATTCCGCACATTGCTCGCCCTTTCCCAAGCCGTTATTAGGTCAAGACGGTAGATCAATGTTTAGAGATATGTACGTCAAGGAGACGAAAACGTGAAATTGTAAATGTTATTAATTAAGTTCTTTCGCCCGGGTGTGTCACGGATACTCCGTTGGCACCTCAATAAAGCTCGAGTGGTGGCGTCTTGGTCGGGTTTCCCTCTTACCCCCGAATCCCTCTCGCCCTGTGGCTATCTAGAGATTCGGCGGGAACGTGCAATCACTCTCACGCAGCCCCTTCATCGCGTTGCACGCGATCCCGATCAGGAAGGAAATCACCCCTCGAGTCTCACTCGAAATCCGTCTTTTCTTTTCCTTTCCCCTCGTGAGAACCGGAAACAACCGTAAATAACAGCATATACTGAAGATGAGAATGGATTGAATGAGAGAAAGAACGCACCAATCAATGAGGAAAACTGAAGTTTATTCATTCAGCCCTCGGAATCATACTCCGAATCATCACCCAAGTCCAGGTCGGCTCTGGATGCGAGTTCATCGTAGGACTCCTGGTATGGCTCTGGGATGTACTTGCGGAGGCTCTGAATGTCCGCAAGTTTTTGTTCTTTGATCGACACCCCTCTCTCTCCGTATGAAGATGTCGTAGGGAGTGCCGGGGGCACAGCCGTCTTGGCCAGCAGGAATGTGATCCCCGAGCATCAAGCATCTCCGCTGTGAAAGTCGGTCGGGTATCCATGCCTTGCGGTTCCCCCAATGCGCGCCTCGGGATGGCATTTCGAATCACCCGCCATTCGAGAAAAAAATCATTGGCGTTTGAATCAATGTTAAGTCTATGGGGATTGGACCATTCTTAAAACGCCCGTAGAATTTGATTGAATAGAGCTATAGGGTCGTGCGGCGCCTCGTTGGAAAGCTGAGGACCTGGGCTACATTCAAAAAAAGACAGCCTCCTACGATGACTCTGGACGTTTCTACAATGTTTTTGAGGGAAGTGAAAAACCCCTTCTGGAAAACTCCGAGTCAATGTCAAGTCCATGGGTATTGGCCCATTCTTAAAACGCCCGTCACTTTTGATTGAATGGAGCTATAGGGTCGTGCGGCACGTTGTTGGAGAGCTGAGGACCTGGGCTGCATTTTGAAAAAAAACAGCCTCCTACGATGACCCTGGACGTTTTTACGGCGAGAGAAAGATTCTTGAATTTGGGAAAAACGTTTATTTTCAAAACATCGTAAGTCCAAAGACTCATTTCTCCGTGTGCAGCCACAGAATGAGAGGGAGGGCGGTGTATTATTTTTTTTCTGAAAGCTCTCACCAAGAGCTTTCGAAAGTGGCCCCACAAGCCAGGGTCGGTATCCTGTGGGATACGCTACAGGAGAGGGGGGATTGTTTTTTGGTGTTTTTCCAGAGTGGAGTTACGATGTTTCGAAAATAAACGATTCAATTAGTACTTGAGCGCAAATAGGCGGCTCGCCCTCGCGGGGCTGAAGTCCTCCGGAAGTGTGATAAACCTGACCGTGAACGCGAAAGCAATACGGGCCGAATCCTCGAGGCGTCTCAATTTTCGCCGTCATTGAGGCCATGGCCAAGGCATTGTTGTAGTTCCGTATATTCTGTCGGAAATGTTTTGACTGTTCGTCTTGATCCGAATACAGCAACCGCAACACCGCGGGAAAATCTTGGAATCGAGTCAATCAGACCTTGTTCGAAGCACAGCACATGGCATACGCAGTGCGTCCGCGAGTGGTTTTCTCGGCAGCGAAATGGGCAGCTCCGCAGCCAGTGCAAATATCGTCCATTCCTCCCAAACTGGGGGGACTGGAGGGACGGTTGTGTGTCTGTCGAGCGATACCGAATTTCCGTGGCATCCGTCGATTGCTTTCCGCGAGATGATCGACAATCACCTCCCGTTCGCCTTCGATGTCAATGCGATCCTCTACTATCGGGACTTCGCGAGAGATGCGATCCTCTGTCCTGAGTGTCTCAGTAGAATAGCCATC
>NW_003803533.1:0-35451 GCF_000255335.2 Galendromus occidentalis
TATCTTTTCGATCCATGTTCTTTGCTGAGCGATTTGAGGTATGGTGAAGTAGACTCACCCATGACGCCATTCAAGGTGGGCGGTGATCCGAGAATCCAAATGAAAGGCGCGGGGTTAATTTTGGAAGTATGCTCGCTCGTTTTGCAGATCGGGTATCATTTTCCTTTATTGGATTTCTATGAAAGTTCGATATCGTATTCCGGGAGGGAAATGTCTGATGAAACATCCTCAGCTAAACATTCGAGGGCTTCGTTATTCTGTGGGCTTTTTTCTGGATCATCGCGGTGTCTGCACTCGCAAACCGATCTAGGAACCTCGATTTTGAGACCGTCCTAATGAGGCCGAAAAATGCAAGTAGGAGAAGTCTCAAGCGAAAAGCCCAAAGTTCGGCTTGCGGACCCGCCAAAAAGCCAAAGAGCGCTGCTGAGCGATCTGCTCTGTATCGGAAGCGACGTCGGGAGGCCTCATTGCTTCATTCTCAAGCTACGAGCCGTGCTCGCAATGAGGAGAATGAGAGTCCCGGATCTGTTGAGGACCTAAGGCACGGCGCTTCACATGAAATGGAGCCGGAGATAAGGCGATGTTCCAGGTATGAGCAGGTATGGGGGCGCGCGACAATTCACTTCCGACACATGTTCCTCGATAATGAGTTCGGACACAAATGCGATGTGTGCGATCGCATCTGGTTTAAACGAGATTTGAAGGCCGTCGACTCGGTGATTGCAAATTTTCTGATTCCATATTTCCCGGATGAAAATGTTCATTCGTTCAGACTCTGCCACAATTGTTATAAGGTCAGTCGAGGGCGGAAGATCCCAAATCTCAGCAAAGTTAATGGGTACAGATATCCTCCGAAGCCGGTGAACCTTCCAAAACTGGACCCGGTGTCTGAGAGGCTGATTTCCCCGCGAATTCCTTACATGCAAATCCGTCGCTTACGACACGAGGGATCATACGGTATAATTGGGCAGGTGATCAATGTCCCGGTGGATGTCGACACCATGGTTCGATGCTTGCCGCGATCTCTCGACGATGATTATGCTTTCAACGTCAATTTGAAGAAGAACATCGTACACAAATCATCATACATTAGTGGGTTTGTGAAAAAGTCTACAATCCATGAATGGCTGAAATACTTGGTCCAGCAGCCTCTCTACAAGCATTACAATATCACCATTGATTGGTCTGTCTTCAATGAGTCCGCAACGAGCTCGGGAAATGACGGTCAGTGCGAGGATCAGATTGAACGCCTAGATGCATGTACCGTTCCGGAAGCTGAGTTGATCCACTCACGACAACACACGATGATGTGGAACGAGGAACATTCTCTGAACATAGCTCCGGGTCAGCATCGGCGACCGGAGAGTTTGACTCTCGACACCCTTGCCGAGGAGATGTCTTTTCCGGCAATATATCTTGGATGCGGACGGCATATACGGTCGATCACAGGGGAAAGAATTCGCGCAACAGCGTACAGCATGTGCATGTCAGAAATCCGTCGGAGTGATCGACGTGGAGTGATTCCTCAACATGTTCTTTACATGGCCATGAAAATTCTTCGACTTCGTGTCCGTGATGGTGTCCAAAACATGTATCGTTGCATGCGACCGACCGAGATGATCACCCGCAGTATGATAGAAGATCGCGAATTCGTTGAGCGATTGATCGAGACGAATCAGGCATTCCTAAGAACGATCCCGAATTCGGTGCAATATTGGTCATATCGTAAGAAAGATCTATTCGCAATGATTCGTCAGCTCGGCAAACCGACCGCATTCCTCACGCTCAGTGCAAGCGAGACGAAGTGGCCCCATCTTCTACGTAATCTATACCGTCTATCGGATGAATACAAGTCACTTGGCGAGGACATCGGAGTCGAAGAAATTTTGGAAAAGCTTGATAGATATAAGCGCGCGTTTCTAGTCGCGGAGGATCCCGTTGCCTGTGCCATGTATTTCGATAAGCTGGTACACGTTCTCATGTCTATGTTGAGCGCAAAGAAAGCATACAATCCCTTCGGACGATACCGTGTACTGGACTACTTCCTGCGCATCGAGTTTCAGGCCCGCGGGAGTCCCCACGCGCACATCCTCCTCTGGCTCAATGATGATCCGAAGGAAGATATATCGGAAGAAATGCCGCGCACGCTGCAAATGATCACTGATTTGTGCAGCGTTGATGAGTCCGATTTGTCAACCCCAGATATGATACGGAATCAGACCCATGCACACACGTTCACATGTACGAAGAGGGGAGAACAGAGTTGTCGATTTGAAATCCCATACTGGCCGATACATCGCACCAGAGTTCTGCTACCCTTGAGTAGAGATGATGGTAGGCGGAAAACTCTAAAAATCAAAGTCGCTGACGCTCGAAAAAAATTAGAGAGTAAAACATACGACACTATAGAAGCCTTCATGATGGACATAAACTGCGATGGCGTCACGTATCTCGAATTGATCAGATCATCCTTGAAGAGGCCCACTATACTTTTCAAAAGAAACATGTCGCAAATTTTCATCAACACATTCCATCCATGGATAGCGTCTGCACTCAACTCCAACATGGACCTACAAATCATTCTTGACCCGTATTCCTGTGCGAGTTACGTAGTCGAGTACGTCAACAAGTCCAACAGAGGGTTCAGTCATCTGCACCGGGAGCTCATGAAAATACACGAAACAAACCCCGAATTCGATCAGTGCCAGCTCATGACAAAAGTCGGCCTGAAGATCCTGAATAGCGTGGAAATGACAGCCCAGGAGGCCGCTTGGTACTTGTTGCGTCAACCTATGAGCTGGGCTTCGCGTGGGACCGTGTCGATCCCGACGATGCGACCACATGAGAGATACAGGGCACGCAAACGCAAATCCGTCATGGATGCTCAAAATTTGTCGAGCGACAGCACAGATATATGGACGAAGAATATCATCCAAAAGTATGAAGAACGAGCGCCATCTCTGGAAGCACTCACACTCGCGCAATTCGCAGCGTGGTACGAAGCGGCGAAAAAAGCGATAAGTGAAGAGGAGGAAAGCTTTGAGCACCATCCCTTCGAGGAGACAAATGACGTCGATGGCTCTAATTATCGGAAACGTGCTACGAGAAAAGTTATTAGATATCGTAACTATGATGTAAGTGACACAGAGAATTACAAGCGAGAAATGGTAACGCTGCATATACCCTTCCGAAATGAGCTCATCGACGTTATCGATCGCGATAAATTCCTCGAGGTCTATGACGGGAATAAGGAGCTCATCATGGAAAGGCGGAAAGAATTCGAAGCTAACATAGACATCGAGGCTCTCCTGAAAGAGATAGAAGCTCTATGTTCCATGAATGAGGAGATCTCCACGACCGAAGAAACGGAAGGAATGGACAACGTGACGACGCAAGGATTTCAGCCGAATGACGATGATTTCGATGATCATCATCTACAGAATTCCATAAGCGCGGTTAGACCGCGCGAAAATGTTCTGAGCAAGAATGATTACTGCGTCTGGATGCGTAAGCTGAACGCGGAACAGCGTGAATTGATTCTGGAAGTCATTCATCGCCTGCATGATCCCAATAGTGAAGCGATCCAAATTTTCCTTACCGGACCGGCGGGGTGCGGTAAAACGTACACGCTGAAGGCCCTCATGGAAACGTATAATCGATATGCGCAAGAACACAACAACATGAATAACGCATATATATCGACGGCAACCACAGGGAAAGCAGCAACGGCATTGAATGGCGTCACCGTTCATTCAGCATTCAAACTCGCTCTATCCAATCGAGCTCACCAACTTTCAAACGACGTCCTACAAACATATCGCCATCATTTACGGAACGTCAGATGCATTATTATAGATGAGATAAGCATGTGCAGTTCGCATGTCTTCCACGGGGTGAACACTCGCTTGCAGGCAATGACGGGCGAATTCGACGCTAACTTCGGGGGTTTAGATTTGTTTGCATGCGGCGACCTCAAGCAACTCCCACCAGTTAGAGCGGCCCCAGTTTTTACTGCAACCAAAAGTTCGATCGGGGGGAAAGCAATCCTTTGGCAGTCTCTAAATTATTTTCCGCTCGTGCAAGTTGTGCGTCAGAGTGATATCGGGTTCTCCACATTGCTGACAAAGATTGGGTGCGGCGAAGCATTATCACAAGCCGAAACCGACAAAATACAATCACGATTCCGTACGCGGCGATGGTGTGATGCAAATTTATCCACCGAAGTCATGAGACTTTATCACACAAGTGCTGACGTCCAATCATATAATGATTCCGCGATACCGGTAACAGAATCCACGCATAATCATATCGCGACAGATATATACACTGGTTACAGAACAGAAGCCGAAAGGAGGAATGCGATAGGGAAAATGCACAGGAAAGATACAAGAGACACGGGGAATTTACCATACACGATAACCCTGGCAGAAGGATATCCATACATGCTGACGGTAAACGTGGACGTTGAGGATGGTCTTGTGAACGGGGCGATAGGCCAACTAAGACACGTCGAACATTACGCACTAGACAAAGACGGCCAAGACCATCGTCGGCTTTGGTTGAGTTTCGAGAACGATCACATCGGACGTAAACTACGCCTAAAGTACAAGGCGCACGTACGTAGCAAACCCAATGATCTTAGTGAGCAATGGGTACCCATCGAATCACGGTCCGCAAATATCAAGATCGACTCGAAAATACGGTGCCGGCGGCTCCAGTTCCCGCTTGTATCCGCGTGTGCCTTGACCATTCATAAATCTCAGGGCGGGACATTCAATCGGATCGTTTACGATTATCATAAAAATCATCAACAGCAACTAGTTTACGTTGCACTTAGTAGAGTGACAAGCCTCGAGGGTTTATACATTACGAATAATGCCGATGACTTCACCTTTTACCATACGGGAACCGCGAACAGTCCATCAATAAGAGAAGTACAGAATGAATACAAAAGGCTGGCCACACACCGTCTCCGTACAATTACTACCGATATAGACGATTTCCTCACAACAGCGAGTCCCGGAGTAGAAACATGGACCATTGTCAACGTGAACGTTCAGAGTCTACATGCTCATGCTGAGGATATCGCGACGGATCCGCTTTTACAGCGAGCTGATCTCTTGGTCACCACTGAAACGTGGATGCATCCATCATCGACCCCAATCAACATTGATGGTTATCATTTAGATCAACAATCAACGTGTGGAAAACGATCAGGGGGCGTTGCGATATACAGAAAAGTCGGCACAGCATTGAACACCGGAACACCACGCGCGACGTTCAGTAATGATAGCTTGGAGCACACCGGGGACATCGCAATCACTCACGTACATTTGAACGGAAAGATCGAATTCATCCTTGCTGCAGTGTACATGCATCAGGGAAATGGATACGATCAGATGGAAGAATTCCTATCACAGACATTGGGAGAATATGATCGCCAATCGGCGCGGAGGCAAATGCCCATGTTAGTTATCGGTGACTTCAACACATCCAATGATAACCGGAAAAAATTGGAGGTATTCCTTGAAACACACCACGGTTTGAAAATGATCAATAATGAAGCGGAAAAGACCACCCTGGGAGGGACATGCATCGATCTGACATTTGCCAGAAATCTTCCGATATCATGCAGAGCATACGTATCCTACTTCTCGTATCATCGTCCCGTATTCAACAAGATACAATATAAACCCCAGTAAACGGGAAGCGCGTACGGGATTGACACGGGATACGAACGATGACAGAACGAAAATCGAACACACACTCAGAGAGACGGACACATATCGAGAATTCAGGATGCTTTGAATACATGGGACCCAAATAGAATGGAAAAAACATCAGAAAGACATAAGGAAGACTAAACAGAGACCATGAGCATATATTGGCCGAAGTATGATCATGTCGTCGAGAAAGATATATCGATGGCGCCAGAAGGTATATAAAGAATCCAGAACCCCAGCAAATTGTTTTCGAGTCTCAATCAACGAAAAGCAAACACAAAGCGAAAAGACACGGTGAAGACGTGGAGTAAACCGAAAGCACCCCCCGATGTCGTGGCCAACGACATACGGTTACCCCGAGAAAGAGACAAGGCGAGTCCAATTCACAAGATTCCGGATTCCAGGGTGTGATGATGACCACGTAGCTTCATCAATTTATGTATTCATCAACAGCGGATCGGCCGGAGAATGATCGCGACGAACAGGGCACGTCCGAGAAATACACTGAAATCCATGTCCCCCCGGAGAATAAATCGAAACTTCTCCGCGAAATCCGACTAGGTAAGGGATGCGACCAAAGACACGGTGACGACTTCCGCAGAGTAAACCGAAAGCGCCCCCCGATGTCGAGGCCAACGACAAACGTTTACCCCGAGAATGAAACAAGGCGAGTCCAATTCACAAGATTCCGGATTCCGGGGAGTGATAATGACCATGTAGCTGATGGTTTTTCCATCAATTTATGTTTTTATCGACAGCGGATCGGCCGGAGAATGATCGCGGCGAGCCGAGCACGTCCGAGAAATACGCTGAAATCCTTGTCCCCCCGAAAAAGAAATCAAATTTCCCCACGTGATCCGACTAGGTAAGGGATGCGGCCATGTCGAGGGACGCGTCAAAGCCAAGACGCCTGTGAAACACCGGTCACAGATTCGGGCACATCACGATTCTTCAGTTTCGTGAGGTGCCCGAATGGTGGGACCGTGATGGTGTCTACGCTCGCATACCGATTCACTTCGATTTTGAGACCGTCCTAATGAGGCCGAAAAATGCAAGTAGGGAACGTCACAAGCGAAAAGTCAAAGTTCGGTTTGCGGACGAAAAATTATTGATTCCGGTGAGCTGCACTGGGGAATCGAGACCAGAGCAATGCGCCACGGCACATTTCGCAACGGCGGCACTAGGCGAAAAACAAGGCGATGGTGACGGACACCACGAATCAGGACCGAGCCAGCATACACAAAAAACCGAATACATAAGCGTGACCATAGACATTGTCTGGGAATTATTTTTATTGGACAGTCGTACCTCACACGCCATAAATGAGGTCACCGTAGAGCACCAGATATATAATCATCGAGAATAACGATAACGAGACACTAATTGGTGACATTCGCTTGTGATTCTCTCAAAACGGACGGATCATAAAAAGATTCCTGATTGAATATGAGTTGTCATCACCAAATCGTGATGCGTGATCCCAGCCGGCGAGTCCACGCTGTTCAGTTGTGCCGTGACCTTCTAGAGTGGGGAACAAGGAACAATAATCCCATAAAAAGAATCCTCGCCATCTATTCAAGGGACTGCGTCGATTGGAACCACGACGGATCATCCAGATTGCTAACAATCGATTCATTCAACATATATTTCACGGTGACGATTCCCATTCCACACAATCATCGATTCCATCGTTACATACATGTGAAACATGGCATAATTATTCCATTGGAAGGTGATCCAAATTGGCGTCGTGTACGTCAGAGCGCTCTCAGAGTCATATATAACTATGAGTCAAGAATAAATATCCAATGAGATCACCACACGTAATACAGTATCCATGTCATTACGACAAGGTTGATTTGAGTGAGTTCCCTGTCCAAATCATTCGGAGATCGCGACGGGTTTTCGTTCGTAGCGATGCAATACGCCAGTGGTTCTCACAGGCGTATTTTTCGGTCTCGTGGAACCCATGGGATTCCGTGCGACTCGTCGGGGAGCCCCGTGAGGGTTCCGCGGAACCTCTCGCGGAATCTCTGAGTCAATTTCCATTCTTCCCCGCGTTTCCCGCGTTCGAATCGCCCTCTCCGACCGCGGTCCGTGTTCATCCGCTCGAGCGGCAGCTGCCCAGAATTGAAGAATATTTAGCAGGAGGTATTTCATGAGGTATTTCGGGAGGTATTTCTCCATCCCGAATCGGTGAGAAAACAGGCGAAGGGATTAGTGAAAGGCGTCGATTGTGTAGTCCCAGCTTAGAAACACCAGCATATAAATACGACTCGTATCCATACACCGCGATTGAATTGACAGCAACAACAAAGTTGGTGACACATCAGTCAAAGGATCGGAAAACATCGGCAACCGAATCGACCGTTCAACACTACGATGATACCATCGATGGATTCACATGAGTTTGTCCTCGGCGTAGCTGAGAGTCCAAGGAGCGCGGATATCCCCAACGACCGTGACCGAACATCAAGAATGAATCAAGAAGCTCCATTGTATTTGCGAACCCGTCGAAGACCAGACCATATCGCGCAGAAGCCGTACGGGACGCCAGTGATCCTGCATCTTTGGAGTGACAGAGAGCAGACATGGTCCGCAATGGAAAAAGCTGAAGCGATTCAAAGGCACAGCACGATCATATCTATCACCAGCGTTCCTGTCGTAGTCACACACGAGCAGAGTGGAGGCGCGAAAACTGTGCAACATATCACGGAAGGTCACGACGACGCAGATTCGATTACCAGGAACCTGACGATAATCATAGTCTCCCGGGAAGGGAGACGGCGACGCAGCGTCAGTGTCACCAACTTTGAGAAATATATGAGATCCCTCATTGGATACTGCGGTCACTGCTACATATGTCGGTCGGCGGAAGATTTAGTCAGTTTCGAGGGGCCGCACAGGCTGACAAAGACACTGACTGATATGGAAGTCGTTGTGGCCTATGCCGCGGAATAAACTATCCGGCCGATATATTGTCATAAATTAGCTCTCCATAAAATATTGTCGATTATATATATAACCGGAAAAAATTGGAGGTATTCCATGAAACACACCACGGTTTGAAGGCAAAAAAGACCACTCTGAGAGGGACATGCCTCGATCTGACATTTGCTAAACACCTTCCGATATCATGCAGAGCATGCGTATCCTACTTCCCGTATCATCGTCCCGTATTCAACAAGATACAATATATACCCCAGTAAACGAGAAGCGCGTACGGGATTGACACGGGATACGAACGATGACAGAGCAAAAATCGACCGCACACACAGAGAGACAACCACACAGCGGGAATTCAGGAAACATTAAACACATGGGACCGAAATAGAATGAAAAAAACACGAGGAAGACATATGGAAGACTAAAGAGAGACCATGAACATATATTGGCCGAGGTGTGATCATTTCTACGTGAAATATATATCCGTGGCGCCAGAAGGTATATAAAGAATCCAGAACCCCAGCAAATTGTTTTCGAGTCTCAAACAACGAAAAGCAATCTTTGAGCGAAAAGTCACGGTGTAAACCGAAAGCATCCCCCAATGTCAAAGCCGAGTTCGAGACATACGGCCGCCCCGAGAAAGAGACAAGGCGAGTCCAATTCGCAAGATTGCGGATTCCGGGGAGTGATGATGACCACGTAGCTTATGGTTTTTACCATCATTTTATGTATTTATCAACAGCGGATCGGGCGGAGAATGATCGTGGCGAACCGAGCACGTCCGAAGGTTCCGCTGGAATCCATGTTCCCCCGGAGAAGAAATCAAAACTGCTCCACGAAATCCGACTAGGTAAGGGATGCGGCCAGGTCGAAGGGCGCGTCAAATCCAAGACGCCAGTGAAACATTGGTCCAAGGGGGATGGCAGTGGAAAAATCTTCAATTTCGTGATGAGCGACACAAGCGGTGAGATAAATGTGATCGCGTCAGGGGATTCTGCGGAGGAGATTTTTGATATGATCACGGTTGGACAATGCTACAAGATAAATGCATACAAGGTCAAAGCTGTGAATCCCCAATACCGAGCGACTGACCATGAATGCGAACTCCAGCTTACGAAGGTATTCAACATAACATTAGTCAGAAGAAATTATGGCTTGTGGAACGAAAATTTTCATACGCTAATAGAAAATGAGGGATTCAAGAAATATCTCTATTTTAAGCTAAGTAAAGTCATACCAATCACGGGAAACGATCTTCCAAAGATTCAGGCGCAAACGACGGTTCTGATGGAGCTGCTCACAAAGCCCGTGAACACGACGGTCGATATCCTCGTGGTTGTATTCGACGTGAGACCACCCCAAACATTCAATTGTCGGGATGGGATCAATCGTGTAAAGCAAACGGTGACGGTTCTCGACGATAGTATGAAAATGGTGAATCTTGGACTCTGGTCAGAGTTTGTCGGCAAATTAGATGGGAAAGAAGGCGAGGCAGTTATCTTACAAAACCTTCAAGTACGAGATTACAACGGGACGAGGCAATTGTCGACAACGACAAACACGATCATCCGTGAGGCGGCAGGTGACGCCGACGCTGAAAGACTTCGTCAATGGTTCAAGGTCGATGGGTGCAGCCTTGAGTTCGAGGAACTTTTCGTGCTCACAGAAACCTCATAAATATGATTTTTTCTTCGCGAGTTTACACATTCATGAGCACCTTTATTCGATAGTTTGCCTAGTGTGTGTTGTATGAGTTTGGACGTTTTCACGCCCTACCTTCGGTAGTGCTTTAGCACTACCAATTCGGGATTTTTTCTTTGCCGGGAACGTGAAACCATTCAGAAGGCGATGAGAGCCTTTGAATTTCGATCACGCGATTGCAGACAAATGTTTTCCATTTCGTAGGATCAGTTGACGTACACCAGTGGAACGCGACAGTAGAATCGGTATAGTGGAACACCCGCTCGACCGACACACTCAGGCGCTCGATAATGAATGATCGCAGTCGGGCCCCCAGAAGGGCCGAGAGTAGCTCAAGGCGCGGTAAGGTCGTGCCATCTCTTGGGGCGACCCGAGATTTCGACATCACGAGCATGCAGCTGCTGCCTCCATTCGCGTATATGCCCTGAAGATAAGCACATGCAGCATACGCTCGCTCACTGGCGTCTCCGAAGACGTGGAGATGATAGGATGTGATCTTTCGTTGCGTATCCCAACACGAACGGGGAAGACTGAGAGTGGTGAGCATTGGAATTTCAGACGACCACGTCGTGAAATCCTGCAGAAGAGCGCCCGACATGGCGTCGTCCCAACGGAGTTTCGTGTCCCACAATCGTTGTATTAGCAGTTTTCCTCGAAGTGTAAATGGGGTGAGCCAACCGATTGGATCGAAGATGGAAGCGACAATGCGCAGTACGTTGCGCTTCGTTACTCGTTTGATGTCCGTAGTAGTCTTGACAAGATCTGCGAGCTGGAAGTGGAAACTGTCCTCGCCTGGGGACCAAGCAATTCCAAGCACCTTCAGAAGACCGGTCTCGACAAGTCCGGGGGTACATCCAGATGAGGTGATAGAGTTCACATGCTGGAGGATCTCCTCGGAATTCGACTTCCATTTCCCGAGAGTCATCCCAGCAGCCCTCATCCAAGGTATGAGCTTTTCAACGAAATGCCTGGCATCCTCAATGGAGTCGAAACTACGCAACATGTCGTCGAAATAGAATGAGTTGCCGAGGTCGAATTTCGACTCAGGATCAATCCGCCCGAAGTGCTCTCTGAGAACAGCAGCCAGCAGAAAGCCGCTGGGCGTCGCTCCCCATACGACTTTGCGCATTTGGAAACATCGGACCTCTTTATCCTGAGGTCCCTGCCAAAGATATCGGAAATACGGTCTGTCCTCCTCGACGAGGTTGATGGTCATATACGCTTGGGCGACATCAGCTGACAATGCGACTGGACGCAGACGGAAGTTGAGCATTAGCTTGAGTATATCCGGGTTTAGGTTCGGACCGGTTAGTAGATGGGAGTTAAGCGATGTCTCTCCGGGCGCAGCCGCTGAACCATCGAAGACGATTCGCCATTTGTCTCCGTGGGCGCGTTGTGTTATGACTTGACGATGCGGTAGATAGTAGGAACGGTCACGTGCGCTTGGAGCACTGAGATTGTCGACGTGGACTTCTTCGGCGTGGCCCTCCATGAGGAATTTCGATATCTCCGCATCATAACGCCGGAAGGACTCCTGGTTTCGAGACAGGCTGCGCCGCTTAGCAATCAAACGATTCCGAGCTATCTCCAAGTTGTTCGAGAGCTGGAGGATTGACGGTCGCTTCGGCATGGCGACGGTGTAGCGCTGACCATCATACTCGACGCTGTCTTTAAATTGTTGCATGGCGTCGACTTCAGCCGCGCTGTACTTTCCTCTCATTCGAATCGACTATGCCGACGGCATCTAATGACCACAGACATTGTATATCCTTGGCGGTCTGCGTAAGGGTCGCTGGACAGCAGATGGGATGAACGCGGACAACTTCCCCACGTGTGGTCTTGGGTCCGTATGCACCGGACAGGATCCACCCGAAGCGTGATGCCTTTGCAATGAGACCATCGGCGAGAATTTTCTCCGAGTTCAGATGTAGAATCTTATACATCTGATCGACGCCGATCAGCAGGTCAGGCTCCATGTCGAACTCAGGGTCGATCAAAGAAGCGTCGGCAAGCTGGTGAGTTTTACCGAATTGACGGATGAGCTCGCGCATCTCCTGCGAACAGTTTGCGGGCGGTCGACGCCGAAAGCGTATTCATGAGCCTGGATGACAACTTCTGTGAATCGTCGTGAGTTCCGACCAACTGGACTGCGTAACGGTTTGCGACGAGTGCGTGTTCACTGGCGAAGGCTTGAAGCTGTAAATCAACCCGCGCCTGGGGCCGCATGTCCGATAGCTGTCCGATGAGCCTCGGTGATACAAAGGAAACCATCGACCCGCTGTCAATGAAGCATCGGACTCGGATTCGGTGCGCGCCGTGGACGACGAATGCAGAGGCCGTCATGACGATTGAGCGAATGGTCGAAATGGCTGCGACACTTTGCAGGATGCTCGCGGCAGTGCGCGCGGTTTCTTCGGATGAAATCGGTCCCAGGCTGTGCATGACGGTATAATGATCTTTACTCCCACACTTATGGCAGGCCTCCTTCGGGCCGTCGCACTGGCGCGGTGATACGTGTTGAAATTGGAAGCATTTCGGGCAACGCTTCTTCTGATTAAGTATCTCGACGCGGCGATGACCCGGAAGGTCCGCTGAGCAAACTGAGGGACGATGCTCGGAGCTACCGCAGAATAAGCAGGGGTTCTTCCGAACCTTTGGCTGCCTCCGAGATCCCTTGCTTGCGGTCGCAACGGCTGTAGACGGAAATTGTTGACGGGGCGGAAATCTGGGGGCTTCGCGCGTCTTAGGTCGCTTCTGATCGTGAAGACCCAATCCGTTGACGTCTCCGACATTATTCCGTTGCTTGGTTGAAGCTCTCTCCCGGAGCGCAGTGTAACGGCGGAGGAATGAGAGCAATCGCTCCAGACGCACAGCCGCTGCGGCAGCCTGATCCTGCTGCTCGGTCTCCCCTGAGTCGGCATCGAGCTGCTGACGATCGTCGAACGTTAGGATCAATGAGATTGGGAGTGCGCTACGAACTGTTTGTTCGTAGGTGAGGGCGATCGTATGCAAGGGTACATTGACAGTCGCCAGCGCTAGGATAGTGCGCTGAACGACATTTAACAACTCACGCAAGCCAACCGTATCATACGCATGACGAACACTTGGTACGTTGACTACGTTGGCGAGTACATCCTGCTGCCGGCGATCCGGAACGTCGTAATTCTCATCGAGTAGTCGGAGAGCTACCTCGTAGTTGCTGTCGGTCAGCGGTAGCTCACAGATGAGATCTTTCGGAGGGCCTCTTAAGAGCTTGCACATAGCGACCAACTTGTCGCAACCTGTGGCCTCGCTTCGGCTTCGGACGTAGTTTAGGAATTGAGACTTCCATAGCTTGTATCGGGCGATGCTTCCTTCGAAAACCTCGGGGGCAGTGTCTAAGAATAGTCTTGAGTTCGCGCACTTGTTCGCCGTATTCGAGCCATTGTTGACATTTTCTCGAGCTGATGTTGACGTGAGGCCGCCGTCCGATCGCTCAGACGATAGCGATCCGCTGACGACGACGCCGCCGCTCGCGGCGGCTACCGGCGGAAGGGTTTGACTACCGACGGCGGCAGCCGACCCGCTCGATGAGCCGGACAATGTCGACTCGACGCCGCTCTCTATCGATTGGAGCTCCATTAGAGCATCGACGAGTGCCGTCGCCGACAAACAGGCTTCGACTGCAACCTCAGCCTCTTCGGCTTCACGCTCAGCATCGTTGGCCGGGAGCGATTTATGGCTGCAGATCTGATCCACGAGTGCTCGGATTATTTCAACGCGGCTCTGGATTCTGGATTTAGCGCCGAGAAATTCGAGGCGATTCGAATCCGTAATTCGATCGATGTCCTTGATCGCCCGAATCTCTTCCAGGAGCGCATTTTTGGCTCGAGTTCTTCGGCCGCGAAGGACGGACAGGCTCGGGGCGAGATCCTGAGCGGGCTCTTGAGGCACGCGATCTGCCCCAACGTGCCGCAGCAAGCGGTCGTCTTGGTCCGGCGAGTGTCCCACAGGCATTCGGATGATCGAAACGGGTTAATCCTGGTCACTTGCACCAAATTGTCGAAATAGATGATGCTTGCCGAATTCGAGCACTGAGGGACTTTTAAACTCGGAGCACAAGTTTAACGCGCAAGATTGAGAACTCGATCGTTCGTGATTCGACCTGCATTGCGCGCGACTTTCACTCGAATGCTTTATTGAAAACGTGCATGTGGTGTCTCTCCAAGAGAGAGTGAGATCGTTCACAAGTACACAAAGGCGGGAGTTATGAATAGGAGAATTTTACACAACAATTGTTTGGAGGATGGAAAATTATTGACAACTGTGAAGAACAAGCTCGATGGGATCCACGAGAAAACCGCGGATGCGACGCGGTTGAAATTGAGTTGAAATTGTTGTGAGTTCACTTGGGTTTTTCCCTTGTCTCAGGCTATGAGTATAGAGAAGGAGAACACACGTCTTACGTCGCCAACGGCTAATACGGAATGAATTTTTATTATGGACCAGAGAGAGCGTCTGCACGCCGTTTGTATCTCACATTCAGAAAAGGGGTCAATTGTGGCGCTGAACGCTTCCCACATTACTCTACAAAAATACCTCTATACTAAATATCTTCATAGAAGTACGGATCGTGCGCGCATCAGACTCAATCGCTCCCCGGACGATGAACAACATCATGATGAACTTAAGTCTTATTGGGATACGCGTTACGTGCGCGCACCCGAAGCGGCGCATCGTATTTTTGGCTCCGCCATGAATATTGTTTTACACACTAATTATATTACAAGAGTCCAAAGAGCTGGTGCTTCACGCTTCCTCGTCAAGAATCCGGAAATATTGGATGAGGGATGCGTGCGAGCTGCATCTCTGCACAAGTTGATCCCGCGCAGGACCTTCATCCACCTCCACGCCTAAATTGATATTTCGTTTAAATCTCATTTAGCGCGCGATTGGCTCTGCGCTCATTCCGACGCTGCGCGCAAAATGACTTGCACGACGATGTATAGGCACCATATATTTGGGGTTCCGCGGGATAGAGCAATGAAACGGAAACTGGATGGGAGACTGTCTGTCCTCTTCCTCGAGGGAAGCTCCGGTGCGAGATGGACAAGCGAGTCTTCGAACACTTTTCCGCTTGACTCATCTGACTGCTGCAAGTGTACTCAGTCTGATTTTTTTTCAATTGCGAGTGATCCCGCGTACCATTCCGCTGCTGCGCGTTCAGGGTATCGACTTTCAGCACGAGTGAAGCATATAGGCTCCATCCGACGCTGAGCATATGTGGAGAGACTGCCGATGCCTCCGCTGCGATCTGCCGCGCATCACGGGTGTTCTCCGGGATCGTCAAACGGCGAACACGCGAGACCCTTCCCCCGGAGATGCGGCGGTCTGCCACTTTCTCCACGTCGCCCTTCGCCCGGAGCTGCCGGGGTCGTGGCTTCGAGATGGAGGATTGTGCTCTTCTCGACGAAAAAGCTTCCGAATGAGATGTTCTGCAAAGCACAAGACGATTCCGGCGCCGAGAGCGATCAATTGGAATTGAAGCGGAAAATCGAGTTGATTGTTTTTCGGATTGCGCTGTCCTGCTGAGAAGTAAGTGAGCAGCTTCAAGAAGCCTTCGTCCGCTCTCTCTCTGCTGCTGCAGCAGCCGTACTTCGTCTCGAGATACCTCTCCACCGCTCTCGACTCTTCCCGCAAAAAATTCCGCCGCGGAGCGCTCAGAATGCTGAATCTCAATAAAATTGCGGCGTATTCGTTCCACTCGACATTATCCACATGAGAAGCTATGATCCGCATCGGTCTCGAGAAGCTTGGGATCTTGGCCCAGCCGAAGGGATTCGGGAACAAAATCAGTTTTCGATCATCTCTCACTAAGGAAATCCTATAGAGGTTGGCCAGATTGAGGAAACGGCGAATGTTGTTGACCTCGAATGTCGAGCCGCATATAATCACAGCACTCTTCGAGTCCCATCGAAGAGCTTTCGTATCTACGAGTACCGCCCAAAACTGATCGGTCGGCCGAATTTGATATACGACCCGAGCTTTGGTTCTGTACCAAGAATTCGAGCAATCGCGAAGACGGTCGATCCGTAGTCCGGTTGGAATGCTGATGCTCGAGGTCATGTCGTCCACGAGAATCATTGTGAAGAACAAGTTCGATAGGATCCACAAGAAAACCGCGGATGCGACGCGGCTTTTCATCTTGCGAGAAGTTTCTTCAGACGTCGATAGTCCACAGAGTAGCGCGAGAAAGCATCCGCTGAACGATGTGTCGCTCAAGAGCCAGATCGATGATCCGAGAAGGGTCAGGATGCTCAAGTTGAACTTGTTCAGCGCATGTCCTCGAATTCCAGTGACGGGGAGATGCTTATCGAAACCGTAAGAGACAACGTCAGTTTCCGAATGAGAAGGGAGTTTCTGTGGGGTCTTCAGGAAGGACTCTCGGACTTTCAAAAAAAGCGTAAAATTTATGCAGGGCTCGGAGTCGGTCTGAACGGGTAGGATAAGTTCTCCTAACTTTACCCTCCCGTATCTCATTCTACGAATGTTCTGCATCGATGTCAGCGATCCCGGGCACGTCTTGCTCGTGTCGCTGGATACCCAGTCGGAGACGCATTTCTCAAACGATGTTTGCCTCGAAACACTTTCATTGTTCAGTCTGTAACCGAATGGTAGCTTCAGAACGATTCTGCTGCTGCAGGTGATGTACCGTAAGCTCTCGTTGAGAGGCGGAGTGTACACAAGGATAAATTCCTTGAAGTCGTTTGGAGAACTCTCGAGTATCGTCTCAACGCGCCCAGATAATGATAGGTCTCGGATGGTTACTATCAGTAGGTCGGTGGCGTCTCCGCGTTGCGGAACTTTCGAGTGGCTGTGCGTGAGGCTCAATTTGCGGTCTTCCTGAGTCTTCAAGCCCGTATAATTGAGACAGAGGAAAACCACTCTCCTCAGGCCTCGAATTCTTGCTGGAAGCGAGGAACTGTCGTCCAAAACGAAGCTCTCGAGGCTCCGCGTCAGCACCGGATATAAGGAAGTTCGGAACCAACTTCTCAGGTGGCATTCAACGAACTCGACAAAGACATCGTTCCTCTTCGTCACTTTCTCGACCTCGGTCATGATGGACGGAACAATTCCTTCCTCCGCTCCAGAAGACTCATATTTCGAGCGGAAAGTTCCGTAAAAAGAAGCGTCTCCTATCTCTTCCTCGAGACTCTCGAAACTCGGAGCTTCCCGGCTCAGGTCCACCCGAGCCAGAAAGATCGCTGCGAAGCAACATACGATGCAGCCGATGTATCTCTTCTTGCGCCACAGCTTCACTAACAAGTCCATCTCACAATCCAACGATCGGATTGTGTCGGGTCCTCATCTCAGAAAGCTGAGGAATTCTCGGAAGACGCTGTGACGCGAGACTCCAAGATCAGTTTTCCCTCTGGATCCAAGTGCGCGGTCAGCCTCGGCGGCCCCCTGGGCGGCGTTGAGCCTCGGACCGCCCCCAGTCTGTTTTGACGTAGAACTACGTCATTATGGACGCTGTCCAGAATAATGTGACGGATCTTGTTACGGATGCACGGATGGTCTCGGATTGAGAGTTTCGAAATCGCGGAAGGCGTTTCAGGCGACATCTGGCAAGGAAAATTTGTCAGAGAGGCTATTGAACTTCCAACAACTGTTTCCACGTAGTTCCATGCAACCCACAGGCTTGGCATCAAGCTAAACCTGCACTGAATTTTTTCTTGGAAATATTTCGCGAGTCCTCTCTTCCCGTCTAGCTCTTACAGGGGACGAGACGGGAGTACCGCCCCGGGTGCGAACCAATCGGAATCGTGCACCAAGAACAGCCTGATATCTCGATCCTCGATCGCATTGAGAGACCAGTTTGCAAAGGAGGTACACCAAAAGCCTGCGCTACGGAGCATTTGTCGAACAGATCTCATCAGCGACAATGTGTGTATGAGCGACACACCGGACTCTAGGACTCGAGAATGCTCCTTGTGATACTTCTCCGAAGACCTCATGTCTGTCAAATCATGCCTGATTCCCTGGCTCATCTCCCGTCTCCTCAATCTTGGTGTCACTAAGTCGATTTCGTAGAATGAAGGCGTGGAATTGTAGGATCCTCGAGCGGACCTCGATTTCGTTGAGTTCCCGTGTTTAGTATCGCCCTCGGCCCTTGCGCCATTTGCTCCGACGTGGGACCTCTCGTCGAACGTTCTCTGAGTATCCCTCGCTCGACCGCGCTCCCTCCTCGGGCTGTCGAAATGTGGAGCTCCGCCCCGTGGAATTGCAAAAACTCGGACTGAAATATTTATCCGAGGCATCGATTGTTGGGGATTTGATCAGGACCGCACAACATCGGCCGTCTAGTTTTGTCTCAGTCGGAGGTGAACGCAGTTGGGTCCAGATGATTCCTGATGAGCGGCACTCGTCGGAGGATACCGGAGGCGGGTAGTGAGGAACTCAACCCATGAATGAGGACGCAGGGTATCATGCGGTGACAGAAGAATCTGTGTCTGATATTTATTTCAATGTGGCTTATATACCGTCCGGATTTCATAGACCCTTTCAGTGGAAAGACGGAAGGAGTTCTCCAGGAAAAAACTATTCGGAATTTTCCTGTATCAATTAGATCAGGGTTTCCTGGCTCACATATTTAAGTGCAATTATCATGTAAAAAAGTGTGATCAACTCAAAACACTGACTTCTGGAAAACTTTTGGGTCAGTAATGGAAACGCCTTTGTTCACAGAAGAAAGGCAATTTCCTAACATCGATGACTCTCTCCCCTTCGGAGAAATTGTGCATAGAAGTCTTCTTGTAGAATAGGAGCGGGAGGACTATAGAGATAAGGATCGGAGCCCCATCGATGAACTGTCGAGAAGGAATGAATCCTCCCAAAAGTTCAGCTCGACAGGGATCCAGTTCCTGCTTGGGCCTCTCCCCCTGCGAACGTTCCTCGGAATGTCATGGAATAGCGGTCAATATGGCACCGGACTCAAATTTCAGCGCATTGTAGAAGTTTTCAACATACGGCCTCTGTGAATTCTCTCGCTTTCTGACGGGGCGGGACAGCGCGGTATCTTGGTAGCGGTGCATCGAGCTTCCACATAGTGTTTCCTCCTTCCAGCCTCGGCTGACGGTGCGCTGACTCTATGCGTAGGCGTTCCATTGGTCCACCCTCAGAGGCTTGGCTTCCGAACGCCAGATTCCCAGGAGCCCGAATTTTCAGAGACCGCTATTTCGGGAGAGATGTGAGTCATCTGGTAGCTAGCCTCCGCGATTGGAAGAGGGCGAGCAGTTCCAGAAAGTCCTCGTTCGCTTAATCCCTCAGAAAGCAACAAGTTCGCTCGAGATGCAATCTCGCGGATCTCGACTTCCTCCGCATAGTTTTGCGGTCAGGCGCGCTCAGAAGACCGGGGCTCAACATCAGGAATCAGGACGGCTTATCCGCTAAATTGAACTTTATCTGCATTCCGGAAAGCAAGGACTTCCATCGCGTTCGGACCCGAGCTGGTGGGAAAGAGACGCCAGCCATTGGGCTGCGGGAAGAACCTCCATGACTCCTGATCCGGAGCATTAGAAGAGCTAATGAGGAAGGATTTATCTAGACCGTTCCCATTATAGCGGCGAGAAGGGATGCTCCAATAGACAGAAACGCTCCGATAGACGGAAACCCCAAGAAAGTTTGAAAATATCATATATCGATGGGCGATGGGCACGGCGGGAGAGGCGCCCACAGTGTCTCGGACATTAAACCGTTAAAGGCTGTATTTGTAGATTATATGTCGCAATAATCGGAAATCGCATGCGATCCTGCTCGTCGTCTATCGGCTCGTCGAAAACGTGAGACCTCGTCTTGCGACGGTGCGAAGCAAGATTGTCCAGTTCGAGTCTGGCTCACTGCTCCATTCTCAACCCCCAGGTGGGTGAGCGCAAATACTCTGTCGGAGAAATGTATCCGAGAGATCTCTCTGAGTTGATAGTAAGTGAATTTCAAGAGATCTCTCTAAGTTGATACTCAGTGAATCTCGAGAGATCTTCTCTATGCAAACACGAGGATATGCTCCTCGGCAACAATATCAATCCCAGAATCTTCTCGGGAAGGATCGGGGCGCGGGCGCGGCTCGAGGGAGGGAGATTTTTCCAACGATTGGTATTCCATCTGGTTGAGGCAGCTCCGAAGTCCGAAGAGCGTGATGTTATCCGAGCAAACAAGGAGGCATTCTGCACTCTGAGAATGGGCTCCTTCCCCTCTCTGCTCCCGATGATGATTCCAATGATACTATTCCGTCCATGTCCTATGCCTAAATGTGGTGTGTACGACTCGAGTTCATATCTCATTGCAACTTTCCAATGACACGACCCACGGCCCTTATACAGAGCGAACTTCTCAAAGTCCCTCGAACGAGCCGAGGAAAGGAAGAGCTTCTATTCCCTATCAGGTTTCGATCAGGCTCTGGGGCAGTGTTTCTTGAGCTGGGTTCAGTGAGCCTTCCATCCGTCAGTTTAAAATTCTTGAATCCCCTCGAACTGCACTTCATTCTCCTGTTCCGATTCATCTTTCGTGTCTTCATCGACGGGAACTGCTGGTTTTGCGGTAATAGAAGAATATGCACTTGGGAACAGCTAGGGAAACGGTGCTGTGGTGTGCCGCAGAACCCCTACAGACTCCCTCAGAGTACAAAAAGTCTGAGAAGCACTACTCTGGGGAACTTCGAATCAGAAGGTACGGGCTCGCCATCACTCCTTCGAATCGAGCCCCCAAGGTGAGTAGGACCGGGGTTATCCACGAAAAAGAACACGTCTTATGATCGTGGGTATGCATTCAGTTTAGCGCATTGAGCCTATACATAGGTGAAACTCTGCCATCTCTCTCAATCTAGATTTGCCCGACGGGTATTATGCTCGGATTCGTATTTTTCATCGGGGAGTTAAGTCTCTCTATCTGGGTTTCGTATCGTCGGACATGGAGCCCTTCCCTTCGGTATGAGTTCGGAACTCCGATAAAATAACTGACTCCGATGACTCCGATGAAGTTGGTGAGTGAAGATCTAATAACTTCCACCGTCCATCGATAAAATTGGTGAGTGAAGATCTAATGACTTCCACCGTCCATCGATCGGTAATGTGGAACGGTCTGAAGCCGGCCGCGTCACGGTTTTCCACGGAATGGTGACCGAAAGTCTTGAAGTGTCGGAACGCGACACACTCACAAGTAAACACTCTCTTTCTTCAACCCGGCTTTACGAAGATGGGTATGTTTTTCGAAAGTCCCAAACTTTACTACGAATAGTATGAAGTATTAGCGTCAGTCAGCTTATAGTTCGCGAGTTTTGAACTTTCCCATGGGGAGGAGTCGTCGAAGTTGGGAATGTCGTTAGTCCAATGATACTTACTGATCTATAACGAGCAGAAACGTCTTCGAAAATCAGGAGAAAAGGGAACTTCAGCTTTCTTATGGTCCGAATCCTGACTCCAGAATTTTATCAGCAGTACGCAGAGAAATGGGCTCTTTCATCATGCCGTTCCGGACTCGACGCCAAAATACGGGAAGGTTCAAAAATTCCCAATTTCGGCGACTCCTCCCCACGGAAAAGTTCAAAATCCGATTCTTCGCGAACCATGAGCCGACCGACGCTAATACTTCCTACTACTCTTAGTTAGGCTTGGGACTTTCGAAAAGCATGCCCATCTTCGTAAACCGGGATTGAAGTAAGAGAATGTTCACTGGTCAGATACTGCCCCTTCGGAGATATCCTCAACTGCTTCGGCGGGGAAGTGGAGGACCTATCCCTCTCCAATTTGCGACAAGTTAAAAATTCTTCTCCATTCCCGTCGAGCAGGGGCGAGCGCGGATTTTACAAGATCGGATCAATTCAGGGTTTATTGCGAGAGAATTCGATTTTCATAAAATCAGAATCCCAGAGGAGCTTGCCGCTCTGGAAACCAAGTTCCTCGAGGGCCCCCGACTGAAAGACATCTCTTGCGATGAGCCTCGAATTTGCCTTGTGGATATCGGCAGCAATTCGTTATCGAATGAAAACGACCGCCCGAGGGTTCCGGTCTCTACTCTCAACTCCACGGCTGATTCCCTCTACGAAATTGAGGGCGTCACTCCCCCACTCACCAGTGGACTGCATTACAGACGGGATCATCGAGAATCCGGCGAGAAGCGATTCGTACTTGGCCGCCGGTCTTGTTTCCTTATGGATCGGATGCTCGAACCTCCCGATGATTTCGATCGATCACTCGAGATATAGAGTCTCGGATACGTGAGGAGAGACCGACGAGGTCCCTGAGCAAGCTGGACGCGTTCTGCGGAACTTCGTCCCAATTATCGAACGATAAAGACGCGTGAGCTTTCCTCTGGAGACGCGACGGGCCGCCACTTGCTCCATGTTGCCCCTCGCTCGAAGCTGCCGGGCTCGTGGTCCCGGGATGGAGGTTTTTGCTCTCCCCGACGAGAGAGATCTCGAGTAAGAAGTTCTGCCAATAACAAGACGATCCCGGCACCGAGAGCAATCAATATGAACTCGAGCGGGAAATCGAGTGGCTTTTCTGTCGAAGTGCGCGATCCTGCCGAAAAGTATGTGAGCAGCTCCAAATAGCCTTCGTGCGCCCCCACCCTGCTGCTACAGCAACCGTACTTCGAGTTGAGCTGCCTCACCGCAGCTCTCGACCTTTGTCGCAAAGTTTTCCGTCGTAGAGCGTTAATTAGGCCGAATCTCAATAAAATTACGGCGTATTCATTCCATTCGACATTATCCACATGAGAAGCGATGATCCGCATTGGTTTCGAGGAGGCTGGCGTCTGGATCAAGCCGAAGGGATTCGGAAATAAAATCAATTTCCGATCCTTCCTCTCCAACGGGATGCGGTAGAGGTTGTCCAGGTCGAGGAAACGCCGAATGCTGTCGACCTCGAATGTTGAGCCGCATAGAATCATAGCACACCTTGATTCCCATTTATGAGCTTTTGGTCCTCTGAGTGACACCCAGAACTTATCGGCCGGTAGAATGAAGTAGCAACCCTGGGGTGCGAATCTGAACCTAGAATGCGAGCAATGTCGAAGACGGTGGACTCGCAGCCCGCTCGGTATGCTAATGCTCGAAGTCATGTCGTCCACGAGAATCATTGTGAAGAACAAGTTCGATAGGATCCACAAGAAAACCGCAGATGCAACGCGGCTTTTCATCTTGCGAGAAGTCTCTTCAGACGTCGATAGTCCACAGAGAAGCGCGAGAACGCATCCGCTGAACGATGTGTCGCTCAAGAGCCAGATCGATGATCCGAGAAGGGTCAGGATGCTCAAGTTGAACTTGTTCAGCGCATGTCCTCGAATTCCGGTGACGGGGAGATGCTTGTCGAAACCGTAGGAGACAACGTCATTGTCCATGAGAGATGGGAGTTTTTGCGGGTTTTCCAGCAGGGACTCGAAGAGAGAGTAATACATCGTGAAATTTACGCACGGCTCGGAGTCGGTGTAAACGTGTAGGAGAGCTTCTCCGAAATTCATATCCCCGTATTTCATTTCTCGAATGCTCTGCATCGTTGTCCGCGATCCCGGGCACGTTTTCTTGGTGTCGCTCGATACCCAGTCAGAGATGCATTCCTTAAACGGTGCCTGCCTCACCACAGTTTCGTTGTTCACTCTGTGACCGAACGGTAGCTTCAGAACAATCCTGCTGCTGCAGACGGTGCTTCGAAGAGTCTCGTTGTAGGGCGGAGTGTACACCAGGATAAATTCCTTGAAGTCGTTCGGAGAGCTCTCGAGTACCGTCTCAACGCGCGAATATAATGATGGGTCTCGGATGCTCACAATCAGCAGGTCGGTCGCGTCTCCGCGTCGCGGAACTTGTGAATCGGCGTGCGTCAAGATAAGTTGGCGATATCCCACACTCGGCGGACCCGTATAATTGAGACAGACGAAGACCACTCTTTTCAGGCCTCGAATCCGCGCTGGACTTGACGAAGTGTCGTCCAAAACGAAGCTCTCGAGGCTCCGCGTCAAAACCGGATATAAGGAAGTTTGGAACCAACTTCTCAGGTGGCATTCAACGAACTCGACAAAAACATCGTTCCTCTTCGTCACTTTCTCGACCTCGGTCATGATGGACGAAACAATCCTTTCTTCGGCTCTAGAAGACTCATAACTCGGGCGGAAAGTTCCGTGCACGGATTTTTTTCTATGCCTTTATCGAGACTCACAAGTTCCGGAGCTTCCCGGCTCAGGTCCATCCGAGCTAGAAACATCGCTGCGAAGCAACATACGATGCAGCCGATGTACTTCTTCTTACGCCATAGCTTCACCAAGGAGTTCATCTCGCTACTCAACTCGGCGTTATTCTTACTTCGATAACCAGAAGCCTCACAAGACCCTGAGACCCAAAACTTCAAATGCGGGTTTCTCTTTGGAGTGAAATGTGCAGTCAGCCTTGGCGGCTCCTCAGGCGGCGATGAACCTCGAGCCGAGGCTCAGCAGTCCGATCAGGTTCAGATTAAATTCGGGAACCCTGGGCTAGTCCTTCTGACTCGCTCCTTCGGACGGGTCGGAAGTACCGCCTCGGGGAGGAACCAATCGGAATCGTCCACCCAGAACAGCCGAACGATCGCGAATATCTCGATGGGGAGAAAATCAATCGATGCGTTTCCTCTGTGTGAATACGGGATGCTGCAACTCGGGAGCTTTGCGATCGAAGCGTGGGTACGTTTCTTATCTAAAAAAAATCAAGCCAACGAGGACTCGATTGAAGTTTTTTTCGGAGTTCTCGGTTGACTCATCATGGCACTCAGAGAGCAGCACGCAGAGTAGGTACATTAAAAGCCCGTCGCGCTATGGAGCACTTGTCGGACAGATGTCGTCAGCGATACTCCGGGAGACGTCGAGCGCAAGTACGTCACCTTGCGACTAGAGAATGCTCTTTATGATGTCATCTCATGACTGTCATGAGTCATGACACATGATGCCCGCTTCCCAGGGTCCTCTCTCAGGTCTGCAGTGAAGAAGCTTCGATATGCATAATATGTATGTAGAGACCTCACTCCGCAATGGAGAGCTAAGATAGCGAAGAGGGCATACCACGTCGATGCTCTTTGTCGCCGACGCAGCATGTTCCGAGCGGACTCATTAGATATCGAACCCGCAAGAATAGCTCCATCATTGGAATGAGCTGGGCTCGAAAACTCCTCTTGAAACATTCAATCCCGTCGACCACCTCGAGCATTTTTCGAGCGATGGGGTCTATTTCAGACATCTAGTCTTCAACGAGTCTTCAGACGTTCCAATCCGCTCTGCTGAAAAGAGCCTGAGATCGGGTTCAGGCCGTGAGATCGAAAGCAGGCACAGGGGACTGATCTCAAGTAAAATCGAAACTCTGATTATGAGAGCTCTGTCGGTCCCGCTATGGTCTCTAGCTCTCCCATTGGACCTTTCTCGCTGGATGTTCGTAGATTCTGGCTCTTGAAAGAATTAATTAAAGAATTGCGGGTTGTCTACTGTGAGGCCTTTTCGCAATTATTGGTTTCTCTCCACGTCGACGCGGCGTCAGTCGTGAAAGAAGTGGCGGGGGCTCCTGTGGTCGATCTACGCACTTCACAAAAGACAACAACGAGGCCCTACCGGCGAGCACGATTAATTTCTCTCGGCGCATAGTAACGAATTTCTGACGGACGCCCCGGTTTCTCCGGGCGAGCTTATTCGTCATGTCCGTCTCTTATCACAATGGGCGAATTGAGCTTGGGCTCCAGATGGGCGCAGCCGGCCCAGGTCTCGTAATGCCTGCGGTGCGCCATCACGGAAACCTCCGAAATTCTCGGATAATAAAAACGCGCTCTCCATTCGAGATAATATCTACCACCGTTCGGACTTCGTCTCGGTTTTCCGAGCCGTCTCCGGATCAGACGGAGTCGCTGGTCGAGCCCCCGGGCACAAGAATGAGAGACAGAATGGTTACAAGGGACAAGCAGTTCAATCAGGATGCTTAAATTGAATACCTAATTTGTCTCATCGTAATTTGTCTCAGACATGATCTCGCATCCCAATGGGGAAACATCACATGGAAGCGAGACGAGGTCATATTCGATGAAGGGTCTCTACGCGGAACTTCAATCAGGAGGTCATGGTGCTCGGAACCCAGAGCGCCGTTGAAGCAGGAATCAGAATCGGTAAAGACTGATTCGAGAGCTCCTCCGAAACGAGGCTCCCCGTGTTTTATTTCCCGAATGATCCGAATCGTCAAAGGTAGAACAGTGAAGTAGTGGACGTTGTCTTGCGCTGCCACTCAGAGAGGCTTTGATTCACTGAAGCTGGGGCATTGATTTCTTCCACATTCATCACGCGCCTCCTGGGCTCCTTCTCTTATCAGTACGGGCCCATACGGCCAGTAATTCTTCGAAACCGTTCGGCACGTTCTCCAGCGGCTCCCAAAGTTGGCAAATCAGCTCAGAGTCCTGACTCGTCACAGCTGAAACTTCAAAGATTTCTCTGCGTGGCGACACCTTCTATCAGTGGTGAGTGAAACTCAGAAGACGATCTTCCTCGAATTTCAGGCGCGTATAGTTTTAACAGACGAATACGACCCTTCGCGCAAATCGAGCCTTTAGGTTGTGAGAGAAACTGTCGCCAAGAGCGTAATTCTCATATTCCCGGGTCTCTAGTGGGTTGTGCGGAGAGGTTTCGAAAAAAAGCCGTCCAGGCTGCGACTTACAAGTTCCATCGAGAATACATTCGGACGAGCTCCACACGAGTTGGCTCACTGTATGGGATATCTCTCCGGCTCTACATGCTGAGAATATCGTCTCAACGGTCCCGTGTGAAGGTATGTACGTCTCTCTTATATCCTACCCAAGACTTTCTCCTTCCGGACTTCGTCAGCTCAGACCTCAGACCCATTGGAGCGTCAATGATCGCCGCGGGACAACACGCGACACAGTCCAGGTACCACATCTCCGTGAAGAACTCCATGTCCGAAGTGCCAGGAAATTATCTACACGGAAGTTCGAGACCTAAGGGGGCAAGTCCAAATAGAGATTTCTCAGAGAACGATATTATCGCTCCGACGTTGAACCTTCGGCGATCTCGACGTACATCTTTCGAGTATCCACGGCTCACCCGTTCGCCTTCCTAGAGCCGTTGACATGTAGAGCTCTGCCCCGTGGAATCGCGAAAACTCACTCAGGCTGAATTATTTATCTTAAGAATCGATGAGTCTCTCTTTCCAGTCGATATTGTCCGTAGGAGAAGACTTTCCGCCGAAATGGCAACGGGAGGGATATGAGAATCGGAGCCCCAATCGATGAAATCGTCCAGTCGGCGTGAACTTTCTCGAGAGTTCCGCTCGATAATAGCTGTATCCCTGCTGGAGCTCCCTTGTGCAAGGCGGGGAGTTCTCCCCCGGGCTCCCCCTATGTATGATATGTCGCTCAAAAGGGCATCGGATAGCGAACTGTCGATATGCCATTGAATTCGAATTTCAGCGGATGCTCCAGATTCGGTCATGCCCGATCTGGAGGAATTATTGCCTCTTAGGAATCGTTCGACGTATCTCCCCCCTGCCTCCAGAGATGCCCAATCAACAAATTATGCCGACGAGGAAGGCAACCGCTTGAAACCTCAGCGAGAAGTCGCAAACCCCCCATCCGAAAACTCGCATCCGAGATTGGAAGAGAGTGTGCTGTTACAAGAAGCGCTTGGTCGCAGAATTCCTTTCAGTGCAGCAAGCTTGAGTTTGCTCAAGATGAAATCTCGCGGATCTCGACTTCTCCCGAATATTTCGCGGTGAGGCGCACTCACTCAGGAGATCAAATCTGAACATCAGGATTGCGTATTTCTTCCACTCGACGTTATCCGCATATGAAGCAATGAAACAAACTGCCACCGATCGACCTGATTTGGTCGCAAGGGTAGCAAGGATTTTTGTAACGAGGTCGTCAAAAAACCAATCCTAGGGGACGTCGCCGCCTACATATATGCCATTGGATTCCAAAAACGTGGTCCCCCCTACATGCATATGCTACCAACTATTTTTGGCCAACGATTCGAAACTACGAACTCCAAGTGGAGTGGACACCTTTACCTCTGCTTAGCTTCCTGATCCTGTGGCTAATGCCACTTTGCATGAAATTGTCTCTACGTGTGTGATCCATCGACCCTGCGGGGAGAAAAACCCCAACGCACCATGTATGATTGACGGTCGGGGCTCGAAGCACTTTCCGGAAGATTTTCGAGATGAAATTACGCTGTCTACCGATGGCTATCTCGAATACCGACATCGTCGAAACGGGCTCTCAGTTACCTGCCGAGGCGTGCAGCTGGACAACCGGTTCGTGATGCCTTATTGCCCATTCTTGACACTGATGTTCAACGCTCATATAAACATGGAAGTTTGCGCTCTACTGCACGCAATCAAGTATCTGTTCAAGTATCTCTACAGTGGACCAGACCGAGCGAGAATTCGCCTACGGTTCCGCTCTTATTCGTTGGAGAAAGGAGAAGATCTTGAGGAGATTGATTGCTATTGGAACACTCGCTATGTATGCGCGTCAGAGGCGGCTCATCGAATTTTTGGATTTGCGCCCAACGATCGCAGTGACGCGGTATCAAGATTACAAATTCACTTGCCGAGTTTGAAAATGCGCACTCTGTGGCGGGACAGGGAGGGTCAGCCCTGGACTCTGCAAACGATCGTTTCTCTACCCTTACAGCTTTTTCTGACAAGAGCCGGCGCTGCCGCGATTTGGGACGGGAGAATGGAAGTTTCCGTCAATGACTCTCAGAAGCTCCGTTATCATGAAATGCCCGAGAAATTCGTCTCCAGAAACCAGCAATGGCAAGAACGTAAACGAGGGGGAATCGAACCATGAATCGCATGTATTTCGTTAGCCCGCTCGACCACGAACGTTATGCGCTACGTTTGTTGCTGCTCTACGGCAGAGCTGAGCGCCGCGTCACGAATTCGCCGGCGATCGCCGCCGCCGTCCTCTGGAGGCCGCCGGAACCCGAGCACGGCGTCCGACGGCGTGACGGAACGCCGGCGCGCCGTGCCCAATCCTCATGAAAAGTAAGAGAAAACCACGGGGAAAAAATGGAGACTCGGTTCGAGGTACTGAGCTCGCACGACAATGCGGGGACCTAGCAGTCGAATGAGACAGGCCGTTCCGGACCGAAGCTCCATCGAGTAGTTTGTGGTCGTTGAGAGCCCACACTGATCAATTAAACTTGAATTCATCGGAAGATCGCACGTGTCCAATCGTATTCCTCCCCGACAAATGAGGAGATGCGATCACAGGACTTTCGAACATGCGTCCCACCTATCCCGCGGCGCGCCGTGGGCTCATCAGTCCGCCGAAATTTGCCTTCGAAGGAGCTTCTCCGTTCCCCTACTCGCCTTCGCGGATTCGCAACCACCTTTCCCTGTGCAACTTTGGGAGGAATTCAAATTGGACTTCATGGAAGACTTCATCCGTGACGGAAAATCCACTGAAGTAGCAGAGTGCAATGCCTCCTATGATATTGCGGATGGACTTTCCGACCTGGGCAAAGATTATTGGGTGTTTCTACGCAGCGAAGACGTGATGATTTGGTATGAAGCTTCAATGGCTCCCAAAACTGCTCTCGAAACTATCGATCTATCTAATCGATAGTTTCGAGACATTATGCAGAGCACAGAGCCTCTTCGCGGGAAAACCACGGTTCTCGGTGGCGATTTTCGACAAATCTTGCCTGTCGTCGGAAAAGGTTCCCGCGGTCAAATCGTCGAGGCCTGTTTGAAATACTCGAATCTCTGGGCATGTTTCAAACAATTCCAATTATCTCAAAACATGAGTCTGACTTCAGTCGATTCAGATTTCCAACGGTGGCTATTGAAGTTGGGTGATGGATTGTTGAGAGGGGAAATGGAGGTTCCAGAAGACCTGCGCTGTTCAACAAATCTTGCAGACCTCATTTTTTGGGACGCCTGCCATGACGATCGCAACGTCGCTTTCGCCGGAAGCACAGTTTTGACGCCGAAAAATTCGGAGGCCTTGGGATCAATGATTATGTCTTTGACAAACTACCGAGCTCGAAGATGACCTTTCGAAGTCAGGATGAAGCGACAGTCGAACATCCCAGCGACGCCTTGAACTACCCGACGGAGTTTCTCAACAATATGACACCTTCAACGCTGCCGCCCCACGAATTGAATTTGAAAGTAGGATGCATGGTAATGCTGCTGAGGAATCTAGATGTCAAGCATGGACTCTGCAATGGGAAACGCTTCATAGTGATATAAATACTATCTCGAGTTGTCGTATGCAAATTCGCGACAGTTCTACTACAAGGGCTCCCCTGTTCTGACCCAAAATATCGACTATTACACTAAAATCTCTCAGATGGAGATACCTGTGAATGCCTGTAAATACAGCACGGCTGGTAATGAATAATGACCCGGATGTAAGACAGTCGTTCCCTAGCGGAACTATCGATTGTGCTGCTCCGGTGCTTTCTCTTGTATCACTACTGCCTAAATCTCGTAATGTTTCGAGCTCGGCGAGCCCGAAGCGTATCCTAATCCGAGCGAGAACGATTCGATCCAATCTCCCTTCCTCTTTAGGGCGAAACTCAAACCGCGAACTGATAGGGATGGGAAGAGCGTGGATGGATTCGATCGCTGTGGAGGAGCGATACGAATTCCGGGGTTTCCCGGTTCAGCTTCGATGATCCCCTGTATGGGCTATAGTAGTCGATTGACTGCGGGAGGCCACGCTGTCTCTATTCCGCCTCTAATCGCTCGAATGGCATGCTCACTTCCATGCCTCGCTACGTGGAGGCGGTCTCGAAGAGAGCAATGCCTTTTATTCGGTGGATGATCATGATTTATTCATTCTTTCCATTCATGTCGGAAGAAATAATGAATATGGACGATTCCGATTGGACAAAAGACAGAACTATAGATCGTACCCAAAGGTGTCAAATCACGGCCATCATCGTGTCAAATCACGGATCATTTCATGATCATTTACTCTCTCCAGACTCCAAGTCTGCTTTGCTCTCTGAGAGGACCGTCATGAGCGTAAATGAATCTGGAGGCCAGTCGTATATTCAACACCGAATCATAGTCAATTGATAGCGGAACGGACTGTCCTTCAGTTCAGTTCGTTCATGGTTCGAAACAGCGAAACCCTCAATTTCCTATAAGCTGAAAGGTTATCTCAATTGGCGACGAAGATGGCTGACGATCCTAAGATCTTCAGCGAGACGGACCTTGAGCATAAGCTCACGAGAGTGCTGAGCAGACTCCATAAGCCTGAGGCCGGAACAGGAACAAGGAACGATCCCAAGACAGCAATCGCGAAGTCTTCACACGACCGACTGTCTACTTTCGACGATAACCCTGACGCAGGCCTCACTTTCGAGCTCTGGTGCAAGAGGTACGTCAACGTGCTCGACACCGAAGGAGCTGGGTTGGACGAGAAGGCGAAAGTCATTCTGGTAGTGCAGAAATTTGATCAAGCAAGTTTTCGCAAGTTCGATGCACATATCCTGCCCAACGATGATCTCAGATACGACGAGCTTATTACCACGCTCAAAGAGTTGTTCGGTCACCGTGGTTCTCGGTTCTCTCGACGATACCTATTTCTACAAACGAGGTGTACCGATACGAGTGAGAACACCTTCGATGACTACACGGGATTAGTGAATCAAGGTCATGAACTCTCGGAGGTGTCGACAGTCACGAGTGACCAGATGAAGTGCCTCGTTTGGATATGCGGCCTTCGCGAGAGCCTGTTTAATGACGTCCGCGAACAGGCATTACAGTTCGTCGAGGAGCACCCGGAGTGTACCTTGAAGGAATTCCACAAACACGTGAAGAACTTCACAAGATTACAAAACACTTCTAAATCAATAGAAGGTGCGAAGACTGTACTTTCCGTGTCGATTCACTGTGGGCGGAGAAGAGTTCGACGTACGGTGTTTCGTAGTGAATCACCCTTATCGCCTTCTAGGTTGTGAATGGCTCAGGAAGAATGAACGCTTGCGGGAATCCCTGACAAGCAATTCGACTGGGATTCACCGAGTAGAGATGGTAGATTCACAGTCGGATACAGAGAAGTTGACGGCGGAGTTGAAGGAAAAATTCCCGCAGGTCTTTGCTACAGGACTTGGCCGGTGCACCCAAGCGAAAGCTTCTTTCCGAATGGAGGGAGGCGCTGCACCTGTTTTCCGTAGGAGTCGACCAATTCCGTACGCAAGTATCCCTAAACTTAAAGCCGAGCTCGATCGCCTGGTGAAGTGCGGCGTCATATCTCCGGTTTCTCACTCCGACTTCGCTGCTCCGGTGGTGGTGGTCAAGAAAAAGACAGGTGATATCCGGTTGCGCGCGGATTACAGCATGGGATTGAACGACATACTGCAAGATCATCATCACCCACTGCCGACGGCAGAGGACATCTACGCCAAGTTGAACGGAGGCGTATATTTCTCGAATATCGATCTCGCTGATCGAAATAGTGGAAGAATGCCGGAAATTGCTATGCATATATACTCCGAAAGGCCTATTAGCTTACAATCATCTCCCTTTTTGGGTGAAAACTGCCCCAGTCTTTCTTTTCCCAACTTTTCAACAAATAATCGACGCAATGATTGCTGGCTTACCGAACACAGATGCGTACCTGGACGATATAATCGTCACAGGGAAGTCCATGCAGGAGCACAGCGAATCACTGTACCGACTATTTGAACGTATCGGAGAGTACGGACTACGGGTCCGATTGGAAAAAGGTGCATTCTTTCGGACCGAGGTAAAATTTACCGAACAGATTCTTAGCAAGGAAGGCGGGAAGCCAGACAAGCAGAAGATTGAAGCTATCGTAACGATGCCGGCACCGACTAATGTGAGTGAACTACGAGCGCTGCTAGGTATGATCACATCACGAATTATTCGGCTCACATGCCGACGATGCGTGATCTCCGAGCGCCTCTTGACTGCCTCCTGAAGAAGGAGAGTAAATTCTCTTGGTCGCCGGACTGCCAAGCCGCTTCCGAGAAGTTGAAGACCTTGCTTCAATCGGATCTGTTTCTGACCCACTACAACCCGGAACTCTCCCAGATTGTAGCGGCTGACGCAAGCAACTACGGGATAGGGGTCGTATTGCCGCATAGGTTTCCTGATAAGACCTACGCTTTTTTCGTATTCCGCGCTATCATCCCACTCCGTGATCGGATGCTTGCTGCGCTCGAATTCATACCGCGCTCAATTGCGACGTCACCCCGAGAAAGCCGTCTACCATGCCTGTCGCTCGTTGACGAAGGCGGAGAAAAATTATTCACAAATCGAAAAGGAAGCGTTGGCGCTGATCTTCGCCTGCAAGAAGTTCCATAAGTATATTTATGGACGACGTTTTCTGTTACTTACGGATCATCGACCACTGCTGGCGATTTTCGGTAGCAAGACAGGCATCCCTGTTTACTCCGCGAACAGACTGCAAAGGGGGCGACCATGCTCATAGGCCACGATTTCACTATCGAGTACCGTGACGGTACTCGATTGACGGTACTACCGTCAAACCACCAAGCTTGGACAAGCTGATGGACTTTCCCGGTTGATCGCAGAGCAGCAGAGTGACAAGGTGTCCGAAGATATCGTCATCGGAGCAATCGAGGCCGATGTCATGGTGATGCTTACCGATTGCTTCCAGGCGATGCCTATTACTCATAAGCAAACTCAGCAACTCTCTTGCACAGATGACTTGCTCAAGAAAATCCTCGACTACGTACAAGGCGGGTGGCCGATGAAAGTCGAGCGCGATAGTGCCCTCTTGCCGTACTACAACAGGAGAGGTTCTATGTCTCTTGTGCGGGGTTGCTTGCTGGTCAACGAACGCGTCGTAGTTCGTAGTTCCGAGTTCCCTTCGGGGGAAAGTCTTGAAAGCGCTGCTTGCCGCACACCCGGGAGTCTCGAGGATGAAGCGCCTCGGTCGGAGTTACGTGTACTGGCCGAGGATCGATGCGGACATCGAGAACTTGGTCAAGGCTTGCCCGGCATGTTTAGAATTCAACAAAGATCCGGAAAGAGCCATACCATATCCTTGGGACCGCATACACGCTGATTTTGCCGGCCCCCTGGAAGGGTTAATGTACCTTGTGTTAGTCGATGCGTATTCAAACTGGCCGGAGATCTTTGAGCTAGCGACCGCGTCTACGACGACTACCGTGGATGTATTGAACAAGCTGTTCGCGCAGTTCGGAGACCCGCGCACGCTTGTTACGGATAACGGGTCTCAATTCACTTCGGGGGACTCCGAAGTTTTTTGCGAAAAGCGTGGTATCCTCCACATGACTTCTCCTGTGGGACATCCTCAGTCGTATGGACGCGCAGAGAAATGCGCGGACATTTTTAAACGGAGTTTCAAAAAAGTTCGACGGGAGGAGGGGCGGCTGCCATCACTCTGTCGTATGCTGCAAACGTACCGAAGCACTCCGCTACCCTGTGGCCGAACTCCCGCGGAGCTCTTCTTGAACCGAGACATTCGAACAGAGTTGGCCCACCTCAAGCCGCCACCCGATGCACCGTCCACGGAGACGCGAACTTCCGAATCGTCTCGCGGAAAACGTAATCGGTTGAGAGTTTTCAAACCACGCGATCCAGTCATGGCTGAAGATTTCCGGCTCAAGGGTAAGCCTGGTCGGTTCCCAGGATACATCGTGCGACGCAAGGGCAATGTGACGTATGACGTTGCCATCGGGGACAAGGTGTGGTCTCGTCATGTCAACCAGTTGCGAGCCCGTGGCGTCCCCAAAACGATATCCGAGGCTTCCCGAACCGAAGAACCCGGTGCCGATACTTCTGGTCTGAGGCCCCGTCTCTTGTTGAGGTTGATGGCTCGGGTGTTGAATATACGACTGGCCTCTAGATTCATTTACGCTCATGACGGTCCCCTCATCTCCCCCCTTAAGTAGGGAAGCGCTCAGTCGTGAGATTGCCCCTTTCTCGGGTCCACCTGGAGTCTCTCGATCGGCTTGATCTGCCGACGCGGTTTCAGGGTCGGCATGATGCTACCAAGGAATCTCTGCGATAGATATGCGAGCGTTCCCGATTCGCCCTCTGAACTAGTGGAACCAGCCG
>NW_003803533.1:35471-144190 GCF_000255335.2 Galendromus occidentalis
GGAACCAGCCGATGTGGTGTCAGCCTCGTTGGGTTCGCCGTCGGAGTCGGCGGCGGGGTCCATCATCTCCGGAATCGGGCGTGTCTCAGGCACCACGATCTCTTCTGTCGGAGTCTGCTCAACGGTCGAATGTCTCTGACGCAACACCGAGTCATAGTCAATAAATAGCGGAACGGACTGTCCTTCAGTTCAGTTCGTTCATGGTCCGAAACAATGAAACCCTCAATTTCCCATATGCTGAGAGGTTATCTCACTCTCCTTGTCCGATCTGCCCTGATCCCCGGAGGCATCGCCCCCTGCATCGCCCTCCGAACCCCGTGCGCCCGAAAGCCCGTCCTGCTATTTCCCGCGGTTTCTTATAGCTCTGGAACTGTGAAGTACGATGTGTCTCAATATAAGACCGAAAAAGCGTTGCGAAAGTAGGAAAATTTCCTCCCTCTGTCGACGAATATGCATTCAGCGTGGGTCAAGCAAGGTTACAAGTTGGAGTTGTGGTAGCATCTGGAAGATTGTATGCCGCACAGAATAACTACACCTTGAGTTCTCTTCCTCGGTTCCCAATAGGAGCATTGAACGTGTCAGGCGGTCATTCAGTATCCCGTCTATTTCCTTGAGCGGCTCGGACGGATTTTTCGCATCCAGTGGGACTCTCCGCCACTGATCGTTCACCCCTTTCTCGAGTTGTGAGATTGGCTCAAAAAAGTTTTGGGAACCATGCCATCCCTCGAGATGATTCATTAGGCAGACTCTAACACTCTTCCCACAATGGTTCCACAGACTTCGTGGGAATACTGTGCAATTTCGCAAACAGGTCCCGAATAAATATCCTCTGAATCGAACCAGCTCCTCGTGAGCGGAGAGGCCTAAGCCAAGGGACCAGGCCCATGGAAGGGGCATGGTGATAGATCGTGAATCGAAGACGGCGATAAAGCGGCGCGGGGATGGAACGGCGTGGCGATGAAAGAAAGATCTCTTACCAAGAGAATTCTTCATGAAAATGTGCTCTGTTCTCTCTTATCTTTCGGAGCTCTAGAGACGCATGCTTCGAACAGACTTATCAATCGACCCGGGTCTATCGATTCCTCCGAACTCGGAACTCTTACGATAGAGGGTCAGACCATATCGAATGTTACTCGAGATCTGCATCGCGACAGGATGATCTCGTCGCCCATCCTGCTATCGAATAGCGTGAGTCAAGAGAAACGACGGAATCCTCCGAGGATTGAGGATTTCCCAGTAGGCACCGATAATTTGACACAAACGACATCTCCTATAGTATCTGTTAGAAATAGGGATTTCAATTAGATAGTGAGGCTCTGAGCCCCTTAGCTTAGAGATTCCGGGGTTCACCCCACGCGTGCGTCGGCACTTAGATAGCTAGACAGAGAGGACTCCGGAACCATCAATCGAGCTAGTCCGATCTGAATTCCTTCGCCTGTCTAAGGGGGTTGAACCCTAAGTAGATCATCCTAGGTAATCAAGCATCCTCTCAGAGGATAGCTCTCCCCCTCTATACTAGATCTGTATTTAAGCAGCGCCTAGATAGAAATAAAGGATGAACACTGTAACTGAATCCCGAGCTGCTACTCTGCGTCTCACTGCGTGATCAAAGCCCCTGAGCTAGTTCCGAGCCAAGTTTCCCCAGAGCCTGCGATCGACAGCTCCAGGTTAAATACGTAATCAGCACTTTTAGCGCTACAAAACAGAAGTTTTTTAAGATACAACGTTCAGGAGGATTGAATCACAACTACGTTCGGTGAGTACCAGTAGTGTTATATCCAACCCAATGATCACTCAAGGTAGGATGATACGAAACCTCGGTATGACGACCGGCCACTGCAACTCTGGGACTATCCAGGTCTTTAGAGATTAGCCGCGAGCCGCGACCGTCCATCGAAGTCTATTGTCATCACCGACATCCTGGTTGTTTAGACAGCCGGATGAGAGGTTTCGGGGAATCGTGCGTCATAGACCATGGAGGTGTGGGCATCTCCATACGGGGAGCTCCGAACCTGACGCCTTCCCTCAAGATGAGAGTCATTGCTGCGAAGACGAGGCCCAGTTCGGCAAGCTAGCACAGGCTTGACAACGGAAGCGAAAAGCCCGAAAAGCTTCGCCCCTTCCCAGCAGAAATCATCGTCATCATCGGGATCGTACTGCCGAGTCCGTCAGCGATCCACACCCCGCTTGCATATTCTGGAATGATTATTCGGCGTTCCTGCTCGCCGGTCTCTCACATCTCCCAGGAACGTATCTCGGGGATACCGTACATGCCGTGCCACTAGGAACGCCGTAGATCCGTACGGAAAAGTAACGATTTGGTCCCGTTCGCCGGAACCCTCGAACGGTCCTTTACCGCTTCGTGATATGATCTACCGAACTCGGGAGAGCAGCATGTTCACCTCGATGTCCGGGCTCCCCAAACGCCATACGGGGGAGATTTCCGAGCATCTATCTACCGTTTGACCTCATATAGAAGATGGCTATCCGACCGTTTCCGTTACGCCGAATTCGATGTTCGATACGCGGTCGATTCAAGGATCCCAGGAACACTCTAAAACTGGATGGCTGTGTGCAGAGTTGTCTGTTGATGCCGACTTTCCAACGATGATCCTCTCTCCTCCTCGAAGAAGAAAAGTTCTCCTCCGACGACGTCGACTGTAGATAGCACCTATGGAACAACGACCGCGGCTGCGGTGGTAAAACACATGTAGCAGGGACGAAAGCGAGTTCGGTGCTAAACTTTTCCTTCCTCGTACCACAGGACAATTTCCGAAGCTCCGAGTGCGCGACGGTGCTCAAGAAGGACCAGCTCGAGTAGCCTCCGCTCGTGACGACCGGTTGCGGTCGTTGTAGTCCAGGCGGTGGATTAGATCCTTACCAAAGGTCAACAGTTGTTGCTGTGGCGGCTGCGGCGGCTTCGTAACCGCGCTTGGTCATCGCCTTCATTGTCGACAACGACGGCGACGACGACCCTCGCAGCTCCTCTCCCGCGCCGGGAGCTACACGGCATGTAGCGACTAGCATGAGGTTTCTGTGGCCTGTGCTGCTCCGGACCGCCACAGAAGGGCCATCGTCCTACTGGCGAATTGGTTGCGGCGTTGCCAGTAAAGGATCTGCTCAGTTTGGGAGCGCGTCGCTCTTCTGCTGTAAGCCAGCGATGATCACATCAGCTGAAGGCGGCGACAGTGACAGCAGAACAGCAGGCATGCCTCTTCGGAATCGTCTCTGCCCGCAGTCCCACCTCAGTAGTCTTCAGTCCTCATCAACGTCGACAACTACAACAACGACGACATCGCCGACGCAGATTGGTGATGCATTCGCGCCAAAGAAAGTGCTCGTTCTGACGAAGTTCTCGCGGCTCGAATTCGAGAAACGACGTCACAAGGAGTTCAAAGAAGACGAACTTATTCGCAACGTAAGTCCCTTCCTCGTTGACTTCCACTATCATCACTATCTCTCAATAGAGCTGCCACTGCTGTTCTATTTTTTTCTGATAATAATCATCACTGCGGCGGGGAGCGGCCTCGAAAGCAAAAAAATCGGAGAAAACTGACTGAGATATTCGACGAGGTATCTCTAACGATGTATAACTGTTGTGAATAATTCTGAGTTTGCCTATGATTGGACCTGTGCTCACCCGTGTAGCCGGGTGAACAAGATTGATCGGATTCGTGAGAAATCCTTGACAATCATTCCCGAGACTAATGCTCCTTGCCACTGGGTGTGCTGTGTGAATATGCTCGACCTATCTATCTTTGATCTCCCACGTCTTCGGTTATGCATCCAGGTTTCCCGAATGCGGTTGGGTGGATTAACCTTCACACGAAATGAAAACAGGGCGAAACCCTCTTCCGGAGGTCATCCCCTTGTCCGCCCCCAAAGTTAGGAGTTAGGACGCTAACTTTTTCTCTGGTGTCTAAGGCTCACTTGGTTGGGATCCATGATCTATCGGAAATTCATCGTAGATTCAATTGAGAGGGGGAAATCCTTCGACCAGCCGCGACCTTCCGTCTCCCGAATGAATGTTTAAAAACGAATTGATAAACAATCCTGCCGAAACGTATTCTTGGATGAGATTTTCAATCGTATAGCTCATCGAATGATCAAATCTGTCCAAGTCGACCAACTCTGCGAATCGATGAGTCGGGCTACAGCGTGTAAATGCTTCACAATCAAGGAGCGAGCGAGAATTCTCTTGACGAATTCGAATCCTACGATTCTGCGAAGTAATTTACGAAGCTCATTTCAGAATTTGGATGACCTGACTTCCGACGAGGCTCTCCTCCGACAGGTCAGAGAGCTTAAGCTTGATCACCTAAGCGAAAAAAAGAGCAAGAAAACCTCCAATTATAATCCTCACAGCTAACTCAACCTAACCCTCGCAACTACATGTGCTTCTCGACCTCACTCTAACATCTCTGTTGTCTTGTACGTCTATTGGCGAATGTATATCACTGCTTACTCGATCAAGGTCTCAGAGAGAAGATTTGAGGTCAGCGGGTTCGATACTCGGAATATCGACCTCTGACTAAAGTCTCTAATGGCATTCGAGCGTTTTCTGCGAACGCTCGGGCATTCTGAATTGATCCGAATGAATATCTGACTTAAGAGATTACTCCGAATGCTTCCTGCTTCATAGATGGTCTCGATCCTTGGCAAATGGGAGTCGAGTCCATTTGTCGGTTCGGAATGATCGTGGTGTCCTCAGACTACACTTCCGAGTGAGTTCCGTTCGATTTTCCGAGCACGTAGAGCGTCGTCGAGAGCCCACCTGAAACATACTAGAGGTTTTGTAGAGAAAAAATCTAATGGGCTCCTCGAATATGAAGGTTATATTCGGGCACGAATATCGATCCGTCTATGATGATCCGACGCGGATCCAAATATGGTTAGTCTGGGGACCGCCGTCACCGCAGGCAAAAGCCGCCGCTGACATTGTCGTTGTTTCCGCTTGTCCGTCTATCCAATGTCTACGCGAAAATGAGCGACCATTCCTGGAAAGCCCTATCCAAGTCGCCCCTCGCTTCTCTTTTCAGCTCGAAGCCCGAGGTTCCGACTATCAGTCGCTTCTGCATCACCACAATATTCACACGAAGAACCGGGATCTGGTGGTGAACACTCTCAGGTGAGCCGAGGCAGAATCGGAAAAAAATCCTTAGCGACGCTCAATGTCGTAATCATTTGTCCTTCGAGGCAAGAGATTATTAAAACCTTCCGAATGGAGGAAAACGATGATAATAATCAACTCGCTGTGTGGCGTGAGAGATGCGAAATGAGCCGTGCTTAGGGCATGGATTAGCTGCTTGATTCAAGAAATCGTCATGTGAAGGGCTCGCCTTCTTTCCAGCCGGAATCCCCCGGTGATTTGACGGGTGATAGTATTCCCTGAGCTTGAGCACTAAAGCTCCATGATGCGAGATGACTTTGACATCTCCGGGAATCTTACGTGGGGATTCCCCGAGGATCTATCGCCGGCACTCCCTTTTTCTGGAGCTTTCGACTCAATGAAGGGCCGTCCGAATCGAATTGCATCGTCTCTGGATGGGAAATCGGGCGGGACGATTTTATAGAGCTGAAATGATTCGATGATTACCGGGCTCGAAATTGAAAAAAAACCGAAACCGACCATATCCAGGACCCTATAGAATCTTGTCGGGCTTCGCTCAGCCGGCAAACGGCAAACGTTGATCAGAGTCGCAGGCTAATCAGCGGTAGCGGATAATCATCCGAGAATTCAGCCGCTCTGTCCATGTTGGTCTCTTGATCGGTGGTTCGACTGACGGTCTTCGCCCGGCTGTCTCAGGCGGCACTTTGGTCATTTTGGTCTTGCGCCGTGTGCGCGGTCACGTCGCCGACGGGAACGATTCCATATTCGTCGTCGGAAGTAGTGTGATTTTAGCGGCTTCTGATCGATGGAAACTTAGATATACCCTCGAGTTCTTCATTTGGCCCTTATTCGATTTTCTTTGCAGGAATGCCGGCCTCGAAACGCGATTGGTTGACCGTTTCGATTATACTGACGCCAATGTGGAATGGGCAGACGTGATCTTCACCACCGGCGGCGATGGGACGTTCTTGATGGCTGCATCGAAAGTCAAATCTCGGGACAAGCCAGTCATTGGAATCAACAGCGACCCCTCCAGGTCAATTGGCTATCTCTGTCTCCCTGGGAAGTATACCGAGGCGTTCCCTGCTGCTTTGCAGAAGCTTCTCGCCGGCAGTTTCAGGTTCGTTTTTCGCATTGATACCACGACCTAGGTGCCCCCCCCCTTTAACTCCCCCCTCAGCACAAAACGAATTTCGGAAAACAGTCTGCCGAGTCGCTCAAGAGCTGTCCGTCGTTGAGTTAGAAGACCTCCGGAAATCGTCGCTGAGAATATAGGAGGCGGTTGCTCTGACCTTTTTTGTTCGAGACTTTGCGGTCGAGATCTGACTGTGGTTGTTCGGGTACTTGGGAGAGTCTGTCCCTCCAAACTCCGGTCCCGAATCACAAGGAAATCGATGCTCCATGTTTGTCGGGAAGCACCGAGTCGGTGTCGGCAGTATTTGCAATTCAGATTTCTGACCGTAGCTCAACTCTCTTAGGTGGCTCTGGAGACAGCGAATCAGAGTTTCGGTTCAAGGCGAGCACGCGTACGACCCTCCGATCGAGCTCCACGATCAACAACTCCAATACCCCGAATACCGCTTCATCGACTGCATCAACGAGGAGCACAAACCAGCCACGCCAAACGCGCCACCGGAAGGTGCGGAGTCCAGCGAGAATCCGCCCATCGCATCGCCAATCAGAATTCTTCCAATAAAGTCTCTCAACGAAGTTTTCGTCGGGGAGTCTCTCTCGTCGAGGTGGGTACCTCGCAGCCGATCTCGTATGGAGATCGTGATACGCTCCGTAGAGAAATCGAAATTCGCGCTCATTCCATATGTCTGGCTGATCTCGCCGCAGAGCAGGCCTCAACGATGATTTACTTTCAGAGTGTCGTACTACGAAATTTCGATTGACGGCTCGCCTCGGACCAAGGTCAAGAGCAGTGGTGTGACGATTTGTACTGGTACTGGTTCCACCTCGTGGTCGTTCAACATCAACAAGGTTACACCTCAGTGCGTGCAACGGCTTCTGGAGATCGTTCAGCAGGAAACCGGTCAAGACGTCGGCGTACGGGACAGTACTCTGGTCCAGAACATAACTTCCAAATTCAACGACAGCCTCATTTTTGATCCTTCGCAAGCTCGCATGGCGTACACCATAAGGGATCCTGTGTTTTTCGGTGAGGAAATTCGGTGCTGCGAATTATTTGCCTCAGTCATGTAGTATGTAGGAACGTGCTGGTTGTCCCGCTCTGGTCGCTGGAGAATGCCCCGCGTTTTATTCCGACCGATCGCGTCGGTTCCAGCGCAAGATGCGTGGATAGTTAATGAGTGCTCGATCCTTCCTCCACAGGGACTCACTTTAGTAGTAAGCCGCGCGGCTTCGCTAAAAGGATAGAGATTCGTTCTCGGATGTTCGACGCTTGTCTCGTTATTGATGGTTCTCTGTCTTTCGTCTTCAACGATGGGGCGACCGCCGTCCTCGAGATCCTTGAGCAAGATGCGCTGAAAACTGTCGCGATCGAGGATTAAACGACCACACGCGTTCCGTCCTGATCGAGCAATCTATTCGGGACGGAGAGGCGAGAATTGAGGAGGATAAGGGGACGACTAGTTCCACTGGAATGCTGTCTCCGGGCTGACCGGACTGAACGCGCTATGTGATGAGAGACGCTGAAGATGACGATCCGGAGGAGGAACATTCTCGCGGGGGAAGAAGTCGGAGATCAATGATGAGATGGGAGCGACAATATACGACTTCGGTGGAGCACTCACGTGATGGATCGATCATTCTCAAACTGAATGATTCAATGGCTGCCATTGTCCTTGGTGGAGACCTTACGTTGGAGGGTGGGGTGTACATAACAATACGCTAAAATTCCAGTTGACCCGCTCGAATCTATTCCCTCTCTCAGAGCAACGTCGGGTACGCAACGACGTCAATACGACGGCGATGGTTTTTATTCCGTGTTATCTGTAACTTAAAGATATAAGTGCCGCCAAGAACGACATCAGTCGCGGAACGAAGCAAGTACATGGTTATTTTCCATATTCCTCTAAAGATGGTCGAGCAAGTCAAGGACGGGTGTGTGACCTTTGCACACTGTTCTCTGAAGAAAAAGAGCCTGGCAGAGTTTTATGAGGAAAAAAAATTGTTTCCTCATGTCTTTAATAAAATTTCGAACGTTTCTTCGGATACTCCACGTGGATTTACCTTTCCCCCGAACATCCCTCGTACTCGGAGGAATAGGTAATTCGGTCGATCCCGACAGTCGAATTTATTTTCCAAGGTAGAAATTTGAGGCATCGATGACCGCTCAGTTATACATCACTTCGAGACTTTTTCGACATCAAGAAGACTCGAGACAGTGAAAGCTGCTCATTTCAACTATGTTGGGAATGATGAGTGTTCCCCCAGATACGGTCCCTCAAGAGCAACCCGATCAGACCCAGAGTCAGTCGCGTAGAGAAAACACTCGAAAATCCGTCGACTTTATTTGCGGAGATCTTCGTCGCCATCGCTTGGGAAAGGCTTCCGTGCTCGAGCCGTGTGCGGCGCTACAAGGGTTCGCGCTCGGAGAGGCTCAGACCCCGATGTTGCTGGTCACCCTCTCGCTCGATCTTCCCAGCACGCGCCTTTGCTTGACATTGTCGGCTAGATCTCTCTCTGCAAAAGACTTTCCAAGAACGGTGTTCTGGTACCTTGGCCGTTCGAGGCGCCCTTCGGGTGCTGTCAGTGGTTGAGAATTGAGCCCTCGGAACATCTCCTGTTAAGTTTGTGTGCTTCAATCAAACGAGCGTTCCATTGGTCAGCGAGCGTTCGATTCGTGGCCCTCGGTGTTCTCGTCGCGTGCGTCGCGCCGTCCATTCCTTTCTTCTGGCGTTTGGGAATGTCTCGCGCTTCAAAACGATTCTATCGGCTCGAAGGTGCGCAGGATGACGAGGTACTCGATAGAGGCGAGAGCGCTGCTCTGGAAAATCGGTGGATTTTCGAAACGTCGTGGGAAGTCGCCAATAAGGTCGGAGGAATCTACACCGTGATCCGTTCGAAAGCCGAAATCAGCGTGGAGGAGCTAGGGAATCAATACTGTCTTTTGGGACCGATCAATGAGAATCTCCTACGCACTGAAGTCGAGGTGTTGCCCCCTCCGCCGGGTCCATTTACCGAGGCTCTCAAGGATTTCGGGGAGCAAGGAGTCCGAGTCATCTACGGGCGATGGCTGATTGACGGCTACCCCCAAGTGGTCCTTTTTGACATTGGATCGGCGGCATGGAAATTGGACGAATGGAAAAAATATCTTTTCGAGTTGAGTGCCATAGGAATACCGTGGCACGACCAGGAATCGAACGACGCCGTAATTTTCGGTTTCCTCACGTCGTGGTTTCTCGAAAGCTATTACAACGCCGTCAGCAAACTCATCGGTCAGCCTTACATCGTTGCACAATTCCACGAGTGGCTTGCAGGGGTTGGCCTCCTGCTCTGCCGACTGCGAAAGCTGGATATTTCCACCGTTTTCACGACTCACGCTACCCTGCTCGGCCGGTACTTGTGTGCGGGAAACGTGGATTTCTATAACAACCTGTCCCAGTTCGACCTTGACAAAGAAGCCGGCAACCGTGGGATCTACCATCGATACTGCATGGAGCGAGCGACAGCCCGCGCTGCTCACGTTTTCACTACGGTCTCCGAGGTGACAGCGATGGAGGCCCAGCATCTCCTGAAGCGCAAAGCCGACGTCATTACGCCGAACGGTTTGAATGTGAAACGTTTTAGTGCCCTGCACGAGTTCCAGAACCTGCACGCGATTTCCAAGGAAAAAATACACGACTTCGTCCGCGGTCATTTCTACGGACACTACGACTTCGATTTGGACAAGACATTGTATTGTTTCATCGCGGGTCGATACGAGTTTTCGAACAAAGGGGCTGATTTGTTCATCGAAGCCCTGTCGAGAGTGAACCACAAGCTCAAGGAGAGCGGGAGCGACGTGACGATCATTGCGTTTCTGATTTTCCCCGCGAAAACGAACAATTTCAACGTGGAATCACTTCGGGGTCAGGCTGTCTGCAAGCAGCTTCACGAAGCAGTCGACGAGATTCAGAAACGTATCGGGAAGCGTCTTTTCGAAACGGCGCTCAGCGGGAGAATCCCGACGAATGACGAGTTGCTGAGGAACGAAGATGTCGTGAAACTCAAGCGCGGCATTTATGCCACGCAACGCAGCGATCTACCTCCCGTTTGCACCCACAACGTTATCGACGATGAAACCGATCCCGTACTGAACGCGATTCGACGGTGCCAACTATTCAATAAGCGAGAAGATCGCGTGAAAGTGATATTCCATCCTGAATTCCTCTCCTCAACGAATCCTCTGTTCAGTATGGACTACGAGGAATTCGTCAGAGGCTGTCACATCGGAGTTTTTCCATCGTATTACGAACCCTGGGGCTATACGCCAGCCGAGTGTACTCTTATGGGTATCCCGAGCATCACGACGAATTTATCCGGTTTCGGTTGCTTCATTCAGGAGCACGTCACGGATCCGATGTCGTACGGTATCTACATCGTGGAGCGTCGTCTCTACAGCCCTGAGGAGAGCGTGTGTCAATTAGCTCAATTTTTAAGCGATTTCAGTCAGCTGACAAGACGTCAGCGCATCATCCAAAGGAACCGGACGGAACGTCTAAGCGACTTGCTCGACTGGAAAAATCTTGGAGTCTACTACAGGTAAGCTTGAAACTCCTAGACCCGGAGACACAAAGCGAAAAAGACATTGGAGAGCGCCGGATCCCGTGTAATAAAAAATCAAGAAATCAGAAATACAAACAAAACATCCCGTCGGTTCTCATCTGAACCACTTTTTTCCCCCTCAGGAAAGCGCGTCAGGAGGCAATCCACAAGCTGCATCCTGACTTTGCGGAACACGCAACCAGCTGCAAGCTCCAGCTCAAGTACCCCAGACCAATCTCGGAACCTCCCTCGCCTTCGCAATCCAGGACGTCTACCCCAGCCCCGTCCGAGCACGGCAGCGGGAGTCGAGAAGAGAGTGAAGACGAAAGAGAGTGATTGAGATGCAAATGCAATAAAACCGTTGAGTGTCAATCATCTGAAGCGATTCGTTGTAATATGCCTCCCGAACGAGGAGGTTTTCGGAACAGAGATATCCCGCTCACCTACGCCCGAGGACGTCGACAGTCGCAGTGCCACTGCACTCATGACGCGTCGCCTTGAACCGATCGGAATGTGGGTCTGGATTAAAGGGAGGAGAATACCTTCGGCTCTCGTCAATGGAATCAGAGGTTGAACAGTGGTTCAGAAAAGAGAGGGCCCGCTCGGTTCCGATGCTAGCGATTGGCAATCAATTTTTTTCCACCATCCCTGTCTTCTTAATTATCAGGCAAGGGAGACCAACCAGATCGTTGAGCGGTTGGTGCGTGTATCCTTCGGAGAGCGGAGTCGGCCGAACCTAGGATACCGGCTGCCGGCGAGGGATGCCAGACGATGGAGGGCGACCTATGGGGAATTGAGGGTGACCTATGGGTAATCGCCGTTGGAAGTACTGCTCCAGGAAAGTCGGCGAGTCCCTGTTCAGTTCCTCCGACTGAGCGGGCGAATAAGTAGAACCGAAAAGCAAATCTCGAAGTATTGTCGATTCCCCTATAAGTGGTGTACTTCTCGATCTCCTTTCTTAATGAAGTCCTGATCTTTGACAGTAAGAAATTTTATTCGATTCGGTCAAATGTGCACGAGTTGGCTCGAGATTTCGACCACGGTATCGCTCGCTCCCCGTGATGCGTAGGTCTCTATTTCTACCTTCCTCCTCAACTCTCAAGGTCTCTGGTTAAATTCACGCTGAGTAGAAAACATCATCATTGACTCCAGACACACTGAACCCTATGTTATCTGCCGCGGTGAACGATTTCGCGACGGGATGGAATTCATATATCTTCCAGGCATGCTTCAAATGAGAGACACTCACGGTTCCATTCGCTCACGCACTCTTCGATTCCACCTCCGTACGAGGTGTCGTTGAATCAAGATCACAGATACGCCGCCTGCCTTTCCTTCCGTCAACGGGCAGCGCGAGCTATTTTAATTATTAGGTAACACAAGTTGCTCGTTGTTACTCTTCGTCCTTCAACTTTTTACACTGACTATCTCCCGAGGCATTTTCTCACCGCTCGAAAAAATCTTCGATCGACATCGGCCGAACGCAAATGCTGCGAAACAATTATTTACATCTGAATACCTCCGATCGTTCTCTAGGCGCTCCCCGTTTCGGTCGAACCTCTCTGAGCGACCCCACCTCCGCGACGGTCTACCTACTTTACACTGTACATCAGACGGAGCTCTGAGACGAAGCTCCGTCAAAGCTCATTGATCCACCGCCAACTCCACAAATCTCTTCACGAGCGCATTCGTTAGAAAACCCGACCGGCGTGTCGTGATTCTCCCGTGCCGAGCGCACTCGTTCTCCGAATCCTGAGCTAAGATCAGACGTGGTGGGTCTGCTCTTGCACCTCCTGAATGTTGGCGTAGATGGGCTGACTAGAGTCCCCGCTGTTGTCGTACATGTTGTCGTTGTAGAGATTCTGTTGCTGGAGGGCGATCGGTGGCGTATTGAATGTCACGAATTGACTCGAGGGGTGATTGGGCGGCAACGGCGGCGGCGTGACGTTCGCGTACTCGGCCATCGATGCAGCGTCGAACGGAGGTCGTTGCGTTGTCGATTGATAGTTGTTCTTCGGCGAACTGATGTGGTTCTTACCGACGTATCGCGCGCGTGCGTGTCTGCAAAAATTCAGTCTCATTTTTTGCGTCGGGGAACGAATGAGCTTCTGGAAGCTGGCTCATTTCGAAATCAACGCGGGAAATGGAAGTTCCCAGGAACTTCGAACTCACATGTTGACAGGTGGACTCGGTTTGTGCTTCATCCAAATCCAGGCTGCACCTATGAGAACGCTAATGAGGAGCAAACCCCCAATCGCGAGCGATATACCGATTGAGCTCGATGTCTGCTCATCGTACTGTGGTATCAGACGCAGGTTATCGACGTCGTTCGCTTGGTCGGACCCGCCATCGACGCACAAGGGTTCGCGACCGCTCCAGGTGCCGTTCGCGAGACAAACACGTAACGTCTCTCCGATGCTGATTTTTTCATGGAGACACTCATACTCGACATGTGAATTGTAGGTTGTGGAACCGTTGACCAGAAGGCCTCGACCATTCTGTGAATGGGGGAAAAATACTCGACGTGAAGAAAAACTGCAGGAAGGAATGTGCTCCGTGGTCCCGACCGCCGGAATCGGGGATCATTTCTACATAATCACATCTATTGAGGACTTCGCTCGGAGAATTATCTCGGTGAGTCGATTAAGCTGGTGAATTATTTCTTTCGGTGATTATTCCTCGAATTTGTCGGAAATCTCACCGGTATGAGGTCGGGTCTCCCGCAGTCGATTACACTGCACGTCGGGATGATCGGCGGTTCCCAGCGACCGTTCGGACGACAGACGCGCGTGAATTCTCCAACTATTTGATAACCTTCTTGACAAGAGTAAGAAGCGACGGAGCCAGCGTTATACGATGAAACCTGTTTGAAAATGAAAGCGTCCTTTAGTTCGAATCCGAAACTTCGAATCACCATCACGATGCTGATGGTTGCATCTTCGACGATCGAATGCAAATTTCCGAAGCGCCGCAACCAGCTGTCATGCTGCAGGATCAAGGTAAGCGTGTGCCGCGCGGACTTGTCGCTGGTGAGCAAAACCGCAGCCTCCGCTTAGAGCAAACAAGACAGCAAGGGTTTCCGGGCATCACTCAAATACCAAGGCATGGGGAGAGGATAGACGAATCGGAGCTCGGGGTGCTAGTTTGAGTTTTTTGTGACTTCGGAGTGCGGTAAGAAAAATTCCCCCAGCCTCGACGGTAGATTGCGGGATCGGCGTGAGGAACTTTATGTAGATTTCGTATTCGGGGAGGAAGACGCTCCATATAGAGTTGTCTGCGAAAGGATCTGCATGGTACTGCTGGGGACAATGCTCTCGGTGGTCAGATCTGGGGCTGAAGAGACCGTTGTGATGGGAATTCCCGAACCCTTCTCGGAACTCGGGGGGCTCGGTGTCGGTTCTGCGGTCACATTCTTTCTGAGACTCATTGAATCGGTGATCAGTATAGAGATCACTGCGTCCAGCTCCGGTATCAATGGATCAAGGAATCCGCCCGATTCGAGTACATTCAGCTCGGGGGTCAATGAGCTCGTGAGCTCGCTAGATTTCTGCAGCTCCATCGTGGTTCCGGTGCTCAATGAGCTCGACAGTTCAGTTTTGTTTTGCGGTATCACTTCAGGAGTCATAGGACTCCCGACCTCGATACGGTTCACCATGTTGAGCGTGTCGTTAGCGCTCTAGAGGGAAAGCACAAATAATAAGAACAGACAGAGGAAGGTCAGAGAGTCGAACGATGGTTATTGTTTCTTAGGAAAGCGAGACGAATGGAAGGAACAAGAAAAAGGAAGGGGGAGGATTGTCTTACTGACCTCGACCAGTAATCGACTGTCGGTCTGAGGCGGTTCGGGACACAGGACTTCGACGCAGGCAGGATCACTTCCTGACCATGTCCCATTTTCGAGACACAATCTCCTCTCAGCGCCATTGCTGAGTCTGTAACCGTTGTGGCATCGGTACTCGACGAGAGCCCCGTAATGCGTCGTCGGTGCGTGGAATTCCCCGTTCTGGATGCTCGGAGGAGCGCCACAATCCACATCTGGTGGGAAATATACACTCGCTAAGTATACAGATTATTATATAATGTCATTGATATATTTTGGGAAACGATCGAGGGATTGAACTTCGCGGGCTAGACAGGACGAAGGGAAGACGATATTGAATATTCCTATTCTCGATAGAGGGCAAAAAGAATATTCCGGCCGTCCTGACTTACAATGACAAGTCGGAGGGTCTGTACCGTCCCACTGCCCACTAGGTAGACAATTGCGAAGAGCTACCCCCTCGATGATGTGTCCTGCCATGCACTTGTACATGACACTCGAGCCGACCTTGAAGGAATCGATCGACGAGCGGTCGTTGTTCGAATAGAGAACCGTCGTGTTCGGGGCGACGTCGGGCGGTTCGCAGCGGATTTCTTCGCATTTCGGCGAAACTCCAGTCCATCTGCCGTCCGCACCGCAAACTCGGGTCTCTGAACCGACCAATCGGTATCCGTTTATGCAGCTGTGTTTGATGACAGAATCGAGAGTCGTCGTGGTATCGTTCATGTACTTGACTTCACCCTTCAGAATAGGCGGAACTCTGCCACAGTCAACGAGCTGGCAGTGCAGAAGAGTGCCCGACCAGAGGCCACTCTTGAGACACGTCCGACTGAGATCACCCGACATGAGTTTATAGCCGCTCAAACAGCCGTATTCTACGCTAGAGTGCACGTTGACCAATTGACTTCCGTCCGCCTTGATGTACGCCCCGTTGGGTATCGGTGGCGGCGAGCACGCGATGATGCGGCACTCGGGTTCGCGACCCGACCACACTCCGCGTTCGTTGCACGTCCGCGTCACGTCACCGTTAACGAGCGTGTAATCGTTGTTACAGGAGTAAGTGACAATCGATTGGTAGTCCCATGTATTGTTGACGAAGTTGATGTTTCCGTTCTCCGGAGGGGACGGTTTTCCGCAGTCGACATACCGACAAGTGGGAGCCGTAGCTGGAAGCGGAAAAATGAACGATCAGTACGATGAGGAACGAAATTGATATTTCGGGGTACCTCGATTCGACTTCAGCTTGAAATGCTACGTTTCTCCGGATTCTCTTCTGTGGATGGAGTGGGGGAAATCACCGCTCGCCCGGAAAACGTCGAATTCGAATCCACAGATTTTTTTTCCTCGAGTTGGAGATTGCGAACAATGTCGAAGGAAACAGCAGGAATTCTCGCCATGCCTCCGATGTGAGCTCGTGAATTTCTGTGAACGCTAAATACGCCTCTAAGCACTCACCGGTCCATTGCCCTCCGAGCATACATTTCCTCCTGGCCACCCCTATCAGTGCGTGGCCCCGGTTGCATGAGTATACGGCGTCTTTGCCTGCCTTCACACCCTCTAATTGGATGCTACCGTTGACGGGTGGAGTCAGAGTACCGCAGAAGTTCAGCTGGCATTTCGGCTCCTGGCCTGTCCAGAAACCTGTCTTGGCGCAACGACGGGCTTCCTCTCCGACAAGAGTATAATTCGTATCACAAATATAGACAGCTGTCGCGTTGAATGTCGTTCTGAGGTCTCGGAGAACGGCTTTCCCGTTCGCGATATGCCTCAACGATCCGCAGTCAACGTGTTTGCATGTAGGAGCGGTTCCACTCCAGAATCCAGTTTTCTGACAAGTTCTCTCTGCGTCGCCTTGAATGACGCTGCCCACTGGACATCCGTACTTCACGGTCCGAAGAACACCGAAGTCTTTACCGACTAGCGTGGAATTCTCGCTGACGTCAGGACTACCGCATCGAACGGGTTCTGCAATAGATCATCGACGGTTGCGGTCAAATTCTGCGGAGGTGAACCATCGACGTGGAAATGAATTGAGCCCGATCCGTAGATGATTCGGAACACTGCCGGGCGACATCTCGGATCAGGAGCTGCTCCTGCGTGGGGGGAATATCTCACCGTATTGACAGATCCAGGGCAAGTAATCGAGATCGCAGTTGAAATCGTTGAACATCCAGGAGAGTTTCTGGTCGAGCACAATACAGTTTTGCTGTTTGTTGTAGTTATTGGGTTGACCCTCTCCCCAAAGTAGCTGAGAGCTCGCGATGTTCTCGCCGTTGCTCCAGAACCAGCCTCGTCTTCCCGGGCCGATGCCCCGTTTAAGAGTCGCCCCGATCCAGACGAGGCCTTGATTCAACTGATTGTTGTTATTGCGTCGAGTTAATTCACTTCCGATGAACGGCAGCGTCCGCCTGCAATTAAGTTTCGAAAATCGTCACTCGGGTTAGTCTTCGATCCAGGGAACCTGAGCTCCCGAGAGACCACATCGGACCTGAATCCGTCCCGCCCACCCCGAAAGCGGCTCCGATGAGAATATTTCTGCATCTTCCGGCTGCACGCTCACCTATCGACGTTGTAGGCGAGCAATCCCCCTCGCTTCTCGCAGTGCTCTTCGGCGTTCCTGCGACTCCCGCCCTGCAGATGGAACTCGTAACAATTTCGCAGAATCGACACCACATCGTCGAAGTGTCCGCACATGCCCACCGAGAGCTCCTGCGTGCTGAAAACCTGAACTTCGCACAGGGAAAGGGATCCGTCTCCGCCGACCATCTGCACCGAGACGTAGCGTCCAACGATCGGATAGGCGCAGGCAAACTCCTTCATGGCGCCATCTTCGAGCGTTCCCGGGAACCAGGCGCATAGTCTCGAGCCGGTCAGAGAACTGGAGTTGCTCACTCGGATTTCGATATCGTGCAAGGGTTGATGCCCGCAGCAGCCTCGCGTCAAGATTTTCACCACTCGAACTTCGTACGTTTGCAGGAGATCCACTTGCCACCAGGGCGAGTTCTCAACTTTGGTTTCTGTGCATACGGGCTTTTCGCCCACCGTCGACATATCGCCATCGTTGGCTAGCTTTGGCCCGGCGGGATTTTTGGTCGACACGCTCGACTGCGTCGACGGCTTGTTGAGGGCCACATTTGTTGCTGCAACGTAAAAATTCGCGGGTAAACGGAATGAACGGGAAAACAACAGAAATGTTTATCAGATTCCTGATAGTCGATTTGAATTGCGGCCCGGATTCGTCTAAGCCGTTTTTGCGATCTAGACGTCTATTACAACTCCGGTTCCGCTCCTGTGGGTCCTGGTCTTTACAGCTCGGGAGCAGCCATGCATAGGCTCATGAGGCTCTAATCCAGAATAATTGACCATGCTTACCACAATAAGGGAGCTTGCCCTCCCATTTATTGTCGTGACACTTCCTCGTGCCGCTACCGAACAATTCGTATCCGGTGTCGCACGTGTAGGTCGCGGCTCCATTCTCGACTTTCACCGTCGAGTAAAGCGGAACTGCGGGCGGTGGACAGCTCGAAGCGGCTGGAATAGAACACAAAAGTTAAGAACTGAGGGTCTCAGTTTTTGACGTAGAACTACGTCATTATGGACGCTGTCCAAAAAAATGTGACGGATCTGGTTACGGATGCACGGATGGTTTCGGATTGCGGGTTTCGAAATCGCAATAGGCTTTTCAGGCGACATCTGGCAGGGGAAAACTGTCAGAGAGGCTATTGAACTCCCCGCGACTACGTGTCCAGAAAACTACCTCTGGAACCTTCAAATCACCTAAGTTATTAAGAACCAGCGTTCGGCGCGCCCTCCGGGCGCACCTAACGCTGGATCGGTGCGCTGCTGGCGCACGCATTAGCACCGATAATTTATTTCTGAGCATCCTCTGGAACCGGAACACAGACCATTCGCTATCCAAATGTCCGGACAAAATGAGCGATGTCCTTCCGAAAAGCTGGCGGAAGGCGATTGCTCTCCACGGAAAGGCTATTCGATTGATCCTTCTCCCTTGTCAGATCTCGCTGCTGTTTCTCCCCTCATTCAGCCGATGCCGAATGCTGAGTTAGTGAGCAGGATAACACGAAAGGATGCCGAGTTCCCATTGTCATAGAGCATGAAGCGATCGAAGCGGATCCGGCTCCGAAAGGCCCGTGCACTGTGACCTAGAGGTGCTAGGAGGAGGAGGAATCACGGACATGAGCGATCTCGCTGCCGAAGTTCCCATCAAGGAGCAAGGAGTCAACGACAGGAGCGGAAGTGTGCGCTCCGCTCCGCGACGCGCCATATGGGAATGACCGTTGGAGCACGGGCAGCGACCGCGTCACAGCGCGACGGCGCGGCGGCTATAGATCGAGCAGATCCTCTCCGGAGGCTACATACTGATTCCGGGATGAAGTCCGAGCTTGTGATAGGCTTTTGAGCGATGGGGGAGGTGTATGAATTGAATGTCAATTCGATTTCTCCGCTCTGCCGTAAAACAGATACACTGACGAACCACTGTTGAGCCACGGCCAGCGGCGGCAGCACTGGTGTGGCGAGGGCAATTAGATGACGTCATAATTCGAACTTCTGTTGGCGAAATTGCGCATTCAGACGCAAAGTTACGCGACGCAACTTGGCCTGCGGTGTCATGAGGACCGCTCCGATGCCTCGACGAAATTTGGTACCGATTGCACCCCTCCTTCGGGTAGCTGCCATAGACCTCAACGTGACGCACAGACGGCGTTTATTATAGTGTAGGGGATCATTGGACATTGAAACTAAACGTGGTGCGTTATGATGCATTGTGGTACTCAAGGGTGCCGCCGGAGTAAACGATCCTGCCACTGAGCTGTCAATCGTGGTACGAAAGCGGCGAAATATCAGGTATTGTACTGGGGTATCAGCACATCGTCTCCCACGCAACTCCGGAGGCGAGTCGAATGATAAGCGCGCCCGACACATCCACGTTTGCATACGCGCCGCCGCGTGGTCACCTCACGACCGAACTGAATCATTTAGATAATTGGAACCATATAGACAGGATCCGGTTCCAGAACCGTCTCGGATGCTCAAAGCCGGAAAACTGAATCTCAGCCACACCGAATCCGGACGCAGAATATGATCCGATACAGCCAACGGCTTGCAATATTCGACTTTCCCTTTTCACCATCGGCTTTTACTTTCATCCTTTACCCCCTCATCGTGAGGACCGAGGAACTTTGGAGGTTTCGAGCAAGGAGCTATATTCCTGATTCGCTGAATGAGGGCTCGGGACTCTCATCCGAATTTGAAACTTACTGCGATAAAATTCATACATATATCAAATCACGGCTCCGCTCGACTACTTGATCGTTTGGATCGGGACTTCATAAAGATAGAAACATATCGTTGAGAACCCGGGATTCTCATGCAGGATTCTCATGCGGGACCGAACTTCATTGGCTTCATGAGAGTGCGTCCGAACTTCATCCTCCGTGTCGAGACTTGAGATGACAGGAGCATATCGTTGAGGATCCAGGATTTTCATCTGGAATCGAACCTCATCGGCTTCGGAAGAGTGCGGCCAGACTTTATCTTCTGGATCGGGACCTTATCGGTTGAAACTTATCTTTGAGGACCCCAAATCAGAATCCAAAATCGGAATTCATCGCAAAACTTCAACTATCTATATCTCGATTTCATAATCATAGACTGAAACAATAAATCTTCCCTCGATTCGCTTCATAGACTTCATCGCGATCTCGCGATAAGTCCCCTCGAGTACGTTGACGTAGTTCTACGCAACCCACAGGTTTGGCATCAAGCTAAACCTGCACTGAATTTTTTTTATTAAACCGATCTCTGCCAGAGCCGATGAATCAGTCACGTCAGTCGAAGGCGGCGGCTCATGAGTGAATCGGAGTGGACACGAGGAATTCGCCTCGGCGAGAGGCTTGCGAGATAGAGCAGCGCAGCAACAACCTCCCCAAGAAAACAATTCGGCGAAACGACGAACTACTCGAGAAAAACTCGCGAGAGTTTCGCGAACAGCGACCGTAATCCGAATCGGAGGGCTGGGATCGATTCAGCGTCTACCGACAGGGAAAAAACTCGGCCGAGCTAAGGTCAGCGGAGACATCGTTATGAGAACAAGGACACCAATTCGTTTTCGTGAATTCGCTCGAAGAGTAAGTCCCTGGATCGCGAATGGGAGAACTTCGGCAAAAAGCGGGCAAATGTAAAGCATTTCGAACAGAATCACAATAGAAGTGAGAAGTCGACCGTCCGGACGGTGTCCGAAATCCATCCGAAGTACGATAATTTGCCGTGATTTTGCCGCCAACTTCTTCGTAAGCCATGAACGAGGAAGTCTTGACGGCCACACGATCAATCCGCATCGATCATCGTTGAGAAGGCGACGGTAAATTGCTGAAGGTAGCTTGCTAATACATGCGCTTCGCAGATGTATGTTTCTCATTTATTGCTCATCAAAAACGGTTCTGACGGATTGTTGAGACTTCCACCGTCGAAATACCTCGCAGGCGCTCATGCAGAGGGAACCAGAGTGGTGAATTTACATCAGGTCCCTATCTCCTCGCTCCTATGTCCGGAGAGAAAGTTTTTGTCCTCGCACGTTCCCAGCCTTCCTCTCGATCAGATGTTGTGAAAATCGGAAGCTCGGTGTTCAGCGGGAAGATGATGCCCATCTAAGCTGGTTGGGGCGCCAAAATCTTCTCCCACGGAAAACGTTCGCATTTCCCTTGTTCCCGACGATTTCACGGTGTTGGGTGTGGACCGGAAGATTGAATGTTCGTTCTCAAGAACAGCAACGAAGAATGAGCGTGAAAACGAGCGGACTAGGGGGAGCTCGTTCCTGCGAGCGAGGAATTCTTCGGGGCGCGCTCGAAATTTCCCGATCAAAGTCAGTCAGGGATTCCTGCAGACATGCGGCGAGCGACGGCGAAGGGAATTCAGGAGGGACCGTCCCTTGCGGATTATCTCGCAAGCACGAAATTCGATCCGCTCATCAGCTCATTCCTAATTTTTTAAGACAGTCGACACAACGGACGGGAAGAAGTCCTAGATTACCGTTCCGTCCGGTAGGCCAGAGCTGTATATATGTACATGGTACTCTCCTTCCGCTGCAGTGACTCATTTCGTTCTCGGACCAATTGTCTAAGACCGTCTGCATGAAATTTCCTCATTCGTGTCCAGAGGAGAAGAGATTTACTCTTGGCACTGAATTGTCGTACATTCACACGATGGATTCGTTTGATTGGCTCTAATTGCTCACACGCGATGCACGGATCTGGTGTGCTCGATTGCTCCACCGTCAAATGATCGTATCCTCTGACCATGAAGGGAGTCGTCGGAAGTAGGAACAGATAGTCCAGAAAATAGACTATACACTCGATCTAGCCCTCGCATTAGCGGACGTCTCGACTCGGGGGTCGTTGTCGATTCAGAAAACACTTCGAGCGTCTGAACAAGTCCAAGACGCGTTGCTTGGTCACAACTCCAAGCCGAGAAATATCCGCTGCCTAGGAAAGGCTCGGCATTGAGGGATCGACAGTTGGAACCCCGACGAGATCTCGTCTCTCTAACTCGCATTGGACGGGGGAAGGGCGGCCCTGCCTTTGGAACATAGATCCGAGCATATTGAGACGAACACCTTTTGCTGGAGTTCCGGTCCGTGTATTTGGCGCAGCGGCAACGATCCTTCCTCCACCTGCCGAGTTAATTCTACCTTGTTTCTTGGACAGTACTGCATGTTTACGGCGAGCTGGGGACCTCACCTGCCCGTGGAGCACAGCGCCGATTGGGTCGCTTCCCCGCCGAGATTTCAAAGCGAAGAATCGTATGTCCCCGAGCCCTAATCTGAGGAAATCATGGGCTGAGTGAACCCTCGTCCTCGCCTCGTTTAAGCGGCCCGAACAGACCAGCCCAGCCTGTCGCGTAGAACTGAGCGTTCGGTGCTCGGTCGTTCATGGCGCCAGGGACCCAGTGCCCGAGACCACGTCAGGATGGCCTGGTCTCGTTGGATCGAATATCCCCGCTTCGGAAAGTCCTCGAATCGAGCCCGGGAGATATACACTCGAGCCCTGGAAAGATGCTTTCCCGGGAATGTGGAGGGTTCTCCTTTGATTTCATTTTGCAACTCTGCTTCCCCTTAGGTAATGCCGTCTGGAAGTGGCCATGGATTGTGTCACCAGTCACCACGTACCACCGGCCGACGACGGGCACGAATGCAGACGCGCGGGCTCAGGCACTCGCTGGCGCAAACAAACACACGGGCGGACGAGCACTCGGAGTGAGTCTTTTATTCTAGAGCAGATTGTTGCTGGATCATTGTTATTTATTGGAGCACTGGCTTTGATACGGCTCTTAGTTTTCTATGGGAATACTCCGACTGAGTGCCTAGTTGCCAGCCCACTTCCCTTCACGATCCGAGCGCGAGCGACCACAGGCTCCCGTTGCCGCATTCGGCTCGTACCGAAATCCGCTCTTTTATATTCATTTACTCTTTTATTCGATTCGGCACGACTAGGGAAATCCAGAGGCAATGGTGGCCTTTGATCGCGGACCACCAACACGCATGCCTCGGCACAGCCTTTCGACGAAGATCTCACGAGCTAGACTAGCTCGTGGGTTACGAGGGGAGAAAGTTCCAGGCGTTGAAGGGACAGCGAAAAAAAAGACTTAAAAATATGTGATCTTTTTCTAAAGTGTCTTTTCCAGCTGGTTGAACTGGGTGACATAGTCAAGTGTTGAAAGGAGGGAAATAGGTGGTATAAATGCAACGTTTAAGCCTTACGGAAAAACAAGCGGAACAGCGACCGAAAACCTCACAATGAGGACAGCAGCTGCTGCTGCCTTACTGCTTTCGAAACGGGAGAAATGTCTAATGGAAATAGTTTCAGAGATTGGAGTTCTCGTCTTGAAGATGTGAACAGCCCTCGAAGTTCGGAGCAATCAGTCTGGCTCAAAGCAGGATTCTTCTCCGTGATTCATGAATTCATGACAGTGGTCTCGCGGAATATCGTGCTCTATGGATTTCCAGTGTGAGAGGAATGCGGTCTCCAGGGAGCCAGAGTTCTGACCCAAGCTTGATCCTGGGAAAGTTCTTCCAGACTTGAAAGTTCCGCGCTGCTCCTTCGCGATCATTGAATACTTCTACGCCGGATGGGGAAACTCTCAGCATCTGATGTAACTCGAATGATGGGAACAACGGACCAGCGCGTATAACTAACAACAACAGCTGTTTTTTTTCATGATCAAGAAAATTCCCAGTGCGGCAACAGTGGTTTTGCATTCGCCTGGAGAATCTCCCGCTCCTTTCACTTTCGAGGCGTCGAAAATCCCGAACCCGTTCAGCTTGAGCTTCGATCGAGATGTGTCCTACGATTTCCTTCTCACCCAGGCTTCCGGTCACCCCAATGGCCTGCAATGAGCCTTTCGAGTATCTTTGCATGGATGCGCACCGCTAGGTTGAATTTCCGATCACCGTGATTGCTCGCCGCGTCTCATCCCGTGGATGCGGAAGATTTCACTATGCATCGTCAAACTCAAGGGTCCGACGGCCATTGGAGAGGAGCTCCCCGAAAAATGAAAAAAACGGTCGGTGGAAATTCTCGAAGAACTTCGTAAAGCCCAAGGCTCCGCGAAAGATACGCGCAGTAAAGCCAAGTGAATAAATTGCTCACTCAGCTCACAGACGAGCGAAACGTCACTTCAGCGCGCCGGGCAAAATTTGGGAGCTGTTTCAACAGATCGGGGCCAACCCACGGCTGCCGAAGAGCAACCGTTACGAAGTGTTTTGGCGTAGTCCGCCAATAAACCTAACTCCCATAACGACCGCTAGAAAGAGAAGTGACCGACTGTGCCACTGCGGATCGTTTGACAAATCTCCCTACCGCGAGCCAGACGAACGAAAATCTGCTGCGATTTTCCTCGATCCGCCACCGTTGACTCCGAACGACCAGACCTAAAGACAATGATCATAATCATATAGCATACGATAAAAGCGAGAGTTCCCACGAAAAGAAACAACCACTCTTCAGGTGGTCGCCGCTTCTTTCCACGGAAAACGGGACATGGTAGGAAGAAACCGACCCCGGGTCATAAAGCCCTCCGAGATAAAAGATTGAAAAAATTCTGGCTCCGGACCGACGTCAGCGTTTCAATTTTTGTCGTCGTGACGGCGATCTTCAGTTTTCGAAAGCGAGGAGAAAGCGGTCCACGAGAGATTCTCTATCTCGAGATGTAGGTTCGGCGTGCTGCGAGAGGCGAACTTTCACTTCTAGGGTGATGTCGCCGCTGCTGCCGCTGCTTCGAAAAGGGTCATCTGCGAGTGAATCTAAATTCTCTTCCGGGGGATGCCTCCGACGTCCGCTTGCTCGCTCGTTCACTGACTGCTTCACTCCTTTCGCTCTTCATGGTCCAGGATATTATCAGCAACCTCATGCGCATGAAGTCCGGCGACTGACTTCGAAATACTCATTCTTCTACCAGGCTAAGCTTTGCCCCGCTCCGGCCCGCGCTTTTCACGGAACTTATCTGCTCCCCTCCCCCTTCCGCACCGCCGGCAGAGGGGTGTGGACGCCGATCTTGCCGGAATTTTCAAGATACCAGATGCACACGGCTGTCGATCGCCGTACAGAAAAAGTTAGCTTCCTCGTTTTTAGCGTCTACGGCCTGCGTTCTGATTGAAGCGGAAAAAGCGCCGGTCAATATCATTAGACGGGTTTCCGGAGCTATTGGCGTCAGAAAAGAGGAACGAAGGGGACGAGGAATGAGCGTACTGTCTCTTTTGACGTACTTCCCGCGAGACGACTTTCGGACCTTGTTTCGAATTGTCGTTGGCGTTCAAGTCGCTGTGTTCATGTTGTCTTTGATGCTGATGTCATTGCAGAAGCAACATCTTCAAGATCTGTAGACGGTGTTGCTTTTATTGTTGTTGCTGCTGCTGCCGCGGCGGCTGCTCAAGAAAGAGGGGGAAGAGAACCAATACAAAAGGGCTCTTCGTTTCCTCCACAATGGGCACTTGCAAACAATGTGAGGACTGCGCACCGCACAACTTTCCAAAATCGAGCGGCGTCACGCAAACACTCATGAATTCTATACGGACCTCCTTAGCAGTTCTGCAATCCGCTAATGAATGCCCACATTACGGTCGTATCACGGCAATGATCATTGTGCGGAACGCATCTCCCTCTTTGACGTCTTGTTCATACAGCTCGGAGAGATGGCAGCTTCGGTCAGCCGTGGTCTGCTTCTTCCACAGCTACGGCTGATTTTTCGAAGGGTAGCCGTGAACTCGATAAATCGAAACCATTATGTCTCGACTGGAATTTTACAGATCCAATATATTTGATTGTCAGATTCGAAGGCACCCACCGAAGACAACATACCGAGAAGAATGGACAATATTTCCCCCCTCGATTCTCCGTCCGAAGGAAACATTTTCCTCGGGAGCCATCGCTTCGTTTCTGAACGTTGCGCCGGTCGGTTCTGTACAATTTTCGCTCACGTTCCAGGGGAAGGATTCCTCACATTTGTCTTGAAAAGAAGGACTCATCGCTCCGAAGATCCTATATAGTCTTCTGAATGTCTTTTCTCCCCCGAACGAAGATCGCCCCGCTTTGTTGAAGGATCCATAGTCAGGATGCTCGTCGACATCCAGTCGAATCCTAATTCGACCGTCGGTATCGCCCCTGGGCTATTCTTTGGACGAATAGGGATATCGTCGCACAAGAACTTCACATATTCCGGCCTGGAAACCGTCATACCGAGTCTTCTGAGTCGAGCGGGAGCGATGACCCTCGTAGGATGGTTTCGACTTCGCCACCTGCATATATCGCCGCACCGATCCACATTCTCTTCTCGGGGAGAGAGCCACAAAATTTGTGATACAATCGCAGCTTCCGGTGATTTTGGATAGTCTCAGCTCGCTGATCGAAGGATCGAGACTACCGCCGGACACTGACGCAATAAATCTCGCGCCATCCCAGAAAGCACCGGAATGATTCTGGAGGAGAATTCCACGGAGGAATACGAGAACCGAACTTCGAATTATCTTGCTACCTGACGGAACTGATCAGCTCACAGGGCGGATACGCAGTCGCAAACCGTCAGAAACACTTCATTTTCACGCTTCTCTCCTAGTTCTAGACAGCCAAACAGAACCTATCATTCATCATGCAGACTTCGACACGCAATTATTGTTGCCAGCGGTTCTTGAAGAATATTATGCAACGTGCTCGGAGAAAATCTGCGCTGCGTCCGTCCGCCGAGCCCAGGAGTCAAGCAGTCATCTCAGCTGACGGACCGATTAATCGAGAAGAAAACTCCCGATAGGAATGATCGCGCACCGCGTACATTCGCTGAATTCACGAGGTGCGCAAGAACTCCCCCATCAAGCCGCTGACCACCTATGTAGCTGCCAAATGCAACTGAAAAAGGTGTCATCGATCGATGCTTCTTCGTATCCTACACAAGTTCCCTCATTCCGCGGACGTCCACCGCACGCTCAAAAATCGTCGAGAGAGTGAGCTCATAATCTGTGCGGAGGCTTCTTCGCCCCCTAATCATGCGACAAGAGGAGAATATTCTGATCATTCGAAGTGCGACATCGATTCCATGAGCTCATCATACTCGCTGTCGCGGTTCTCCCGGCAAGGAGTTGAGCAGGAATTCCACGATGCCAACGATCTCAGAAGTCATATTTCCGTAGCCGAACAGCTCCCGGAATGCTCCCGCTCCGCCGGAGAGAACTGGACAGTTCCTGATTGCGCCCTGTCCTACCAAGAGACGGAGACTTCGGGATACGGCCGCTCATCAATCCATGCGGCTCCGATGTCAGCTTCATCCTCTTGACGGAGAACGACCTAGGAGTACGAGCCGACTAGATACTGTACCAACAGGGAATCGACAGAGCAGCCGAAACGCGCTGACGGCCCAGCCGCCTGAACGCGAACGTCCTTCAGCGGGAAGGAATCGTCGTAAACAACAACCCCAGAAACAGCTTACGAAACAGGAAAATGAATCGGAGAATCAAATTAACTTCTCCATATTTATATTATTTTTTTATACAGCATATATACATTTGGGCAACGCAGATCTCTACGAGTCGATCACGGTCAATATGAGAATAATGTACAATAACTCCACTGGTCCTTGATACACGAAACGGGAAGAATCGGCGAAGTGTTCATCGTCGGTTGAAGTGCTTCCGGAATTTTTCGAGATGAGCGTCGTCTGATGCCCGCATCGGGCCGCCCGGCTCGCGCTCTCGACGGACTTGTTCTTTTTTCGGTTTCTTTTGCTGAGATTCGAAGTTCACGGAAATATTCGTTGGCACTAGAGACGTTTCCTTACGCTTGCCCGACATTCTTTCGTGGAGCATTTTCATCTTGGCCTCTTCCGTTGCTTCGATATTGCGAATTCGTTCTTCCATACCGAGGTCAACTTCGGGAATGCCGGCCAACATCTGGTTGGATAACATTTCTTCGTTTTTCTGCCCTTGCGAACGCTCGAGATGGTTGGGAAGTATCTGCATGAGAAGATCTTCACTTTTAAGAGACAGCGGCTTCGCTTCAGCTTCTGTCTGCTGTTGTGTCCCTTGGCGTTTCTTCAGCTCAGCCTCAATGTACTTCATCATGTCCGCATCTTCGTCGCGCTCATTGGTCTCTGACGCGAATTGATTCCCGATCACAATCGTTTCCGTCGACGACGCTTTCATATCGGTCAAGCCCCCACCCGAATCTATTTTAAAGGGATCCGAAACTTTCTCTTCAGTGTCCGCGACCGGTTTGCCGAGGATCAGCGCCTCGACAGAAACACCGTGGGGGCGCTTGCGTAACTTCTGCAATTCTTTCGTGTCTTCGAGTACGCTCCTGTCTACGTGATCGTCCTCGTCGTCGATGAGCGGCGTGGTCCTGAGGCACTTCTTCCGCTTACTTTTTTTGAAAACGATTTGCGGTACTTCGTCGACGGTGTCCGCTACTCCCGCTTTTGAAGAGGACGCTGTGTCGTCGCTCGCCATTGCCAATATAAAGGATCACAAACTCGAGCTTGAACTACCAGCGGCTGTTGGGTGCCGAGAATCCCGGAGCGAAGGATTTTTCTAGCTAAAGAACGCTCTTTCGTTCGACAAGCTGATCGAGACACCGCCACACAGACCGCCGAAGAACAACACAGACAATGATAGCTGTGATCTATGCCTGGGCTGGAGAAAGGCATGCGGCTTATGTGCGATCCCATAAATTGGGAAAATATTGAGAGGAACTGGCACCCCTCGGGACGTTTCAGGACGAAGGAAATTCACTTTGGAGTTGTCAACATTGTCCCATCCAACAAGTGACCGATCCAGGAACGCCGATTATGACCAATACCACTTCGAGTGGCATGGCGTAAGCGAGAAGTCGAAGAGGTTTATGTATAAGGCCGATTGCGTCGCTTCCTAAAGAGCCAATCCTAGTCAGGAACAAAACGCTCGCTTCGACCGACCGGCTGTCGAAAGAAAAAGCTCTTCTCCAGAGCCACCCGAAGACACTTGCGGGAAGACCCAACGCGACCCAGATCTGCTCCTCTTCAGAAACAAATCGACCAACGCCTTCCTCCACCGTTGGGACGCTTTAACGGGCTTCCTGAGTGAAAAAAAGTCGGGGAAATCTGCCTCATTTTCAGCTAGACCACATTCCTCGACGTAACACGACTTGTGGATGAGGGCAAGTCTCGCACGTAGCGCCGTCCAGCTTCGTGGCTGATTCTGCGGGGTGCCATCTTCCAGCGTCTGTCCCGGGTCGTAGCGGCGATCGCGGTTTCTCTTTTCGCTGAGGAGACAGTCATGCCGAATTGCGGCAGAGCCAAAGGAGTCCCTTCCAGCTAAGGAAAACCAGAAACGGGATGAGCGGGCACGTGGAGCCCGCCTCCTGCCGGTGAACGTCCCCGCCGAAGAGATGACCACGGTCGGTCTTCGGACCGCGGGCCGTACGCATTCCACAGGCGGGTATTCGATCGCCATCAATTCAGATCCTGCAGTACGTCGATACGCTTACGCTCTTCACAATAACCAGTTTCCACTCTGGCAATCGTATAGAAGTCCGGCTTTGAATGGATCTGTCGCACGGCATTGCCCCGCTGTCTGATCCTCCACTGTACTCCCGGGGGGCGGGCTCCGGTCGAAGAGAAACCCAAGCGAGCATTAGATAAGGTGAACATGACGTTTTCCATTTTCGAGCTGGCGAAGATGAAGGGCTCTGAATTACGGAGATCTATCCCCCGAGAACCTCGTTTATATTCCGCCGACGACGTGGGTCGCGCAAGGCATCGTAACTTTCCACAACAGCCACCGGGGCGACTGTCGGCCCTTCCAGACGCTCGTCGGACGGAGTGACGACGTTTTCAAGCGATGTCCTTCTCTAGCTGATAGCAGATTGCGGGCACCGATGCCAAGGCCGAATGAAATGTCTGAGTTCCTCATTTGTTGGTGTTCTCAACCCGAGGTGCGAGCGCCTCAGTAAATACGCGCTGTACCGCGAGCACCGGAGAATGCAGCCGCCGTGATTAGTCTCCGGTATTTGTGGCCGAAGCGATCGTCGACGTTTCGACCTATGTCAACTTCACCTGCAGTCACCCACTGACGGTTGGTGTCGCGACCGCTTCTGCTGTGGGGACTGGTCGAGAAAATGGACCGTCGGAAGGTTATCTCCATTCCTGTCTTCATAACTACAAGATGTCTGTCTTTTTGCTCAATCCCGCGGTTTTCTGGCTCCCCGAGCACCCCGTGACATTTCACGCAGAAGACGGTAATTTCATCTGCATCGTCGAGAAGAAGCAGAAATACTCTGCGATTTCGACGGTACCCTCGCGTCACGTCTCTTCAACAACGCCGAGTCGATCAGCCGGCTGGCTAGCGGACTGGCGGGTTGACTGGTGCCTTGCTTCGGATGCAAAACCTCCTCCATATGAACGAGAAGCGGCGTCATCGCCGCTACTCGACAACCAATCTAGTAGCTGACGCCGCTTCTTCTGCTGTCGACGTTGTAAAGCATATTGGTGCCAGTTGGCGCCGGTAAAGACGGGCGTCGTCCGTAAAAGCTGCTCTGATGGAACAACGTTTCAATAGACGCTGGCTCCGGGTATTCCAGCGTACGTTGCATCGATCGACAGAAAGAATCAACGTACGCACCGGACCGGCTGCCGCGACAGAATCGTCCATCGAACCACATAACGTTTTTCTGTCCACTCGTACGGACGCCGCGGAACATTCTAGACGCTTCGGCGGTCTCGGATGCTGAAGAATCCCGGATGAGAAACATGCGGAACCGGCGGCGCGATTATCCGTCGTGCCTGGAAGGAACGTTCCCGGACCTTCGGAACTCGGGTTGCGTATCTGTTCGTGCCGTCCGTTCACCACCGTCGTCCTGGCCGCTCACACCTTAGCGTGACTGGACAATGAACGCGCCGTTCAGCGAGCGAACATTGCTTAAAAAAGCCGTGACGTCTCGACGACGCCAAAACCTAATTGAAGATATTCAGTGAACGAACAATGCGCAGCCGAGCTAGGTAGCCGTTCTTATATGGCGCTTCATTGTGTCCGATGTCGGCCGAACGACGGGCTGACCAAGTGAACCAGTAAGACGACCGTCGAAGATGACCGCGCTGTCACTCCTACCACGAACGACACACACAGCGACGGCGCCGGCTGAGGTAAAGGCAGCGGAGCGCAAGCCACAGCTCATTCAATTGCCACGTGTGTTTTGCGGTCTTCAACTCTCCTTCCCTTCATAGTCGATGGACACATTTCTGAAGTTCGGGAGAAGGATCGTGACGATGACCGGAGTATCTGACCGGAAACGAAGTCTCCAGAGGACAGGGCTTATAAGGGAAATACGAGCGACCGAGAGATGACCGGGTGTACCCCTGTAGGGCTCATTTCAAGACGGAGAATTTCGCCCTCTATTGGTCTTCGTGAGGTCAACAGCACCGTACTCAAACTCCAGCCGACGCCGGGGAGAGCTCGAGGGGTCAGCGCGTCCAAGAATTCCAGTGCGAAAGAGAATTTCCGCGACACTGGTCGCTTCGCTCGGGCGGGAGGTTGCGGGATCCGCTTGCCGTTGCCGAGCAAGAATCCTTACGGAAGCGGAGCTGCCCGCTCTGATACACCTGGGTGCATCTGCTCCCTGGATTCGCCCTCCAATACAACGCTGTGGACGATCCCAGCTGTGTGTTCCGTCTCGCGAGGGGTTCGGGATTCGGGAATACCGACTGGATCGAGTAACCGAAGGCAGGACGCCGGTCACATGGAACGGCCTCGGACGGCGGCTCATGCGGGAATACTCGATTTCGGCAAACAGGCACTCGCTCCGGCAATCGCTCTCGCTACCACCATAGTCCACAGTACAACGCGTTGCATAGCGAAAACTGGGCGATCTATCGTTGGTAATGTGGACAGTCAAGGCTGTGACCTAGAGCTCCACAATGGAACTCTATGACGGGAGGGGTTTTTAGATACATATAAATGTGGGAAGGAAAGAAACGCTATTTTATCTTCAATTTTTTCCGTGCACTCCCTCTGTGAAGCTGAGGGGAATTAGCTTGGCCACTGGAAGCTACAATGAATATCCCTGAGATCCGCCCTCATCTCGGTGTTTCTCTGATGATGAGTTTTCGCCGCGGTTTCACCCTGGAGTCTTAATTCCTTGACGAAATACGCGAACTTGTGTGAATACTCTCCAAGTCCAACTTGCGGGAAGTCAGTTCGTTTTCTAGTGGCGGCGGAAGTCGTGCTCAATGATGTTCGATGTTTCGGAAGGTTCTTCTCACAGGCGACCCGAATGTTTTCTGCTGTCTTCGGGGACAGAAGTAGATCTATTCATGCGCTCGCTTGAAAACAAGCTGTAAAAATTCATGAATTGCCGGGAAACGAAACAAATTTTTCGTGACTTCCGCCTGGACCCCTCCATATCGGTGTCGAAAACTTCGGGCGCGTCATTGGTCGAGCGATCGGTCGGTCGCTCGCTCGGTTAGCGGCGAACACGATCCTTCACGAACGATAAGCTTGCTGGTTCGGCCAACAAGTTCCCCCAGGTAACTGAAGCCGAGACAGAACGCACACAAAACATTCACAGAAACCGCTTCCGCCGGAGCGAGGCTTTCTTTTTTCCATGTTGGTTAGATGGAAAAAGGTCGCTCAACATCAGTCCGGTCGTCGAGCAGGCAAGGAAGCAAGCGACAACCAGTGGAGCCAAGTCAGGACGAAATGACAAAATAGTCGCCCGGCAATAACATCGACGAAACAAAGCGGCGAGAGCCAACGTCTTGCGTACAAAACAATTTTCAATAACAATGCACGTTTGATTCATAGCCAAGCCAATTCGCGGTGGTGCTGGCGTATCCTTTCCAGCTATTGTTCTCGGCACAGAAACCCCCACCGATTTTGCTTGACTCTTCGATCAGGAACCTCTTGCCGGAGTTGCATTACGTTCTTAATGCCCTCGTCTCTCCGGAAATTCGATGGCATTTTCTAAATCCCCCCATCCCGCTGATTTTTGACATTTTTTCTGCAGCTCGTCTTGATCTTTTCCATCTCGCGCTGCATTCTACGATCGTAAGGCTTCCGTCCCCTTCTCCGCGGCATTCCTCCCCCATCGCAATTTCTCAATGACCCGAACGTGCTAGCCTACGTGCCTATGACCAAGTGTTCATGAGCAATTATTATCTCCGCCGACCGGGACCGGTACCCCCTCATCACATTTGTAGTCGTCCCACCAGCCGTGCCGACTGACTGTCGTTCGGCCGTCTTTCACACCGTCTTTTGTCGAAATCTTATCCTTGACAACTTCCGAGGACGCAGCGCACCACTCAGGTATTGTTGCTTGGTGCTGACACGGTTTACATAACGCGCGACACATTAGACTCCCCTCGGACCCTGAGGGCTTCCTCTTCCATGAGAAGGACCACGAGCACCGGAAAGCTGCAGAAGGGGCAGAGAACCACTCAGGTCTGGGATTCGGAATAAATAAGTTCCAGCATCTCGCTTTGAAATCTTGAACTTTCGTAGTCCATCGCATGTGGGATCGCTCGGCTCCTTCAAGACGGAGTAATCGGACTTGGGAACATCTAAAATCTAAAACATGCTCGGCTCATTCAGAGAGGATAACTGGGTAGGCAAATTTGCTAAGCTGCCCGAAGATTGTAACTTTCAATGGTACTTAGTGATGCGTCGCTCGTCATCACACAATTCGATTGTGGAGAGCCGGGCGCGCCGAACAACACTTCTTCGCGACGACATTCGACAGCTGCGACTTTCATTGTCAAAGGTCAACACAAAATCTTCTCTTTGAATGGGTTCGCTCCACGGTGTTGACTCCTTGGCCCTGAACGCCTGGTGAGGAACCATCGGAAATCGATGCGGGAACGTTGATCTAGCCAGAAGATGTAATACACTTGGCTCTGCTTACCTGGAATAGAGACGACATCGTCAGAATATATGAAAGGCTCCTGCTCGACAAATCACAGTCAACAGCGCTGTCTGGTAGACTGATGGACGCCATTACGAGCTCCATCGTCACCTTCATCAACGTCATCACAATCAGCTCGAATTCCATGATTGTCATCACGGTTCTGGCGGGCTGAATGAGAGAGCTCTTAATTGACAGCTGACCACAGGCTTATAAAGAGGAACCTCCAAGGGCTTGCGAATTTACTCCTCATCACGATCACCAAAGCCCAGACTTTTCGGAACGTCCGGTCGGATGTTTGTGATGATGACCAGAGTTTGGTCGAACTCAATTATATGTAGCTAGATGATTGCCCTGACACAACCTTCAACCGAGGATATCCTAAAGGGAAGTCGATCGAAGCCCCAAGGGAGACGGACAAAACGATTCGTTCTCTTATTGCTCGCGAGGGAAAGCCTTCACTGAATACTCAAATGTATTCGGGGGTCACATCGCAAAGATGGCCGGCCAGAAGCCTTCTCATCGCATGGCATCGGTACCCCGTGTCGGTCCTCTTCCTTGGAAGTCCCTTTCGGGATGAGCGCCCAGAGGAGCTTCCCTTCTGCTTTCCGACCTCAAGTCCAATAATTCCTGATTGAATGAAGAATAAATGAAAAAAAAATGAATGAAGTCTTTCGGAAGTCTCGCATCGTTCATCGGCGACTCTCGATAATCACGCTCGCTCCCAGCATCCCATAATATATTCCGCCATGAGAATCTGCACTCTGGCGTGAGCGACCATGTTTTCTCCTGGAGTTCCCATTGTGGAACGTTTCCCATATACTTGACTTCATGGAAAGTGATCCCGCTGCCGTGAGTCCACTACGCACTTCCGATCCTCCAGAAGCGAGTTCCATCGCCAGAATTCCCGAGTTTCAATGAGCATTGTTCTCTGCGATGGGTCCGCGGAACATAGTCGTCGGAATATTAATCATGAGAAAACTTTCTCTCGGAGCCTCAGACGTTTCCCCGGAATTTCACAGGATAATGAGTCGTTCCCAGATCCCAGAGTTCTGAAACGTACGGTCATGCCAGGAGTGAGAGTCTCGACCTGTAGGGAAGTTCTGAAGGAGTGTATGAGATGAGGCGGACAGTGATTTCTCGTACGGGAAACTGAATAAGAATGCTACTGAGCAACGCGGGACTATTCAACTCTTCCTAATTGATTCCTGGCGAGCGCCCGTGCTCGAATAGAACTAAGGCTGCATTTTCCTTGTACGCCGAGCTTGCTTAATTGAGATTTCCGAAGCGATATTGCGATTTCGTGACGTTTGAAAATTTGTGGGCGGAGAGCTAGAAACCAATGCCGTACTTGATGTGGATTGCGTAAGCCTTTGTTTCGTTTGGGACACGACCGGGTCCTATTCAGTATAAGCGGGCACTGGTACAGCTTGGTTTCTGAAACCGGGACTGGATTCTGGATTGTTCGTGAGTGTGAGTCTGCATCTTTTTAGCGTATTTGTATAATATCAGTGCTTACATTTACGAGTTTCCTCTTACGCCGCGCTGTCCATGCGTTAGCTATCGGGACGGATGTTGATTACTCGCCGAAGTCCGTCTGAAGGTCGGTCGTAGGACAGAGTCACACGGAAAACAACAACAACAACAACACCGACGGTCAAGCACAGAACATCCGCAAATATATTCCACTGGCTTGCAATATCCTATTCCTCTCGGTGGCTGCGTTGTCCTGGCGATTCAAGTCCGCGGAAGTTCCAGAAGTCGCGACCTCAGAATGCTAAACAAGACAGAGATTCGCCCCCGCGAAGAAAGCGGGACCTTCGATGTATAGCCCGGTCATTCTGGATCGTCAGCATGACCACCAACAAGGCATCGAGATCCGCAGCACAGTGTCCAATGGCCTGTCAAGAAATCGGTGGGCTCCATTATGAGGAAAGTTCGAACCGATTCGCATAGCTAGACCCCCAAGCGAGCTCCACCGAATTCTAGAAGAGGAACTTTACGTTTTCTGCGGGCACACTCTTGGAGCGCATGCCTAGCTCTGTGGGAAACGAGCCCGGTGATCCGGGAGTAAAAACTCCAAACACCCTGGCTCAGATCCATGGAGTCATCAATGTTGCCCATGTGAGAGCTTAGTCCATGGAATTTTGAACATCTGTTGTCCTCGATAAACAGCGACCAATTCCCGACGGTGAGGCTCGAGGGCCCAATCTTTGTATTAGTCCGATAAAGACGCCGAGCCTTGAGATCTTCCTAGTCGGAACTTATTTGTTGACGATGTCATTCCCAAACAAGAAGCAGTGACAGACAATGCGTTTCGCTCAGAGCAAGAGCACATTCCCCCTCGTTCGCGCGCATTGTAAATACCCTCAAGTCTCAACACAGGTGCTTGTTTTGTTAGCCGAGCTGTCGCTCAGAGTGAGGTCAGTGTAGTTCGTTAAATGATTCGACCCGCACACGGGCGATTTCTTTCTAGCGATCCCGCTTTCTGGCTTCCAGCGTCACTCGGCCTCCTTGAGCGCGATTGCCCGGGAGCGATCGCCGAGGGGAAAAGGGGTTTGAGGGGAAAATTCACGCGGACACCACGTTACACTTCATTCGACGGCATCTGGAGAATTCTGCCAAACTAGCACTTCCGAAAGGTCATGATGTCAGAATTGGGATATGGGAAGCGGAGAGGGGTAGGTCGAGCCGAAAACCGCGCCCCATTCCATGAGATACGGGCTGGCGTCGGAATAAGAGGTTCCGCCGCCACCATGCTTTCCAGATGTGCTCATTTTCTCCGCGAAACGGTCATCAACGAGCTCACGTTTTGGATCACGAGCCGAACATCTGGTCTCTGAACGGACTTTCTCATTGCACTTCCGTATATTCACTTGCTCGAGTCGTTGACAAGGATGTTCCTCATTGTTGACTTCATTATTGTTTTTTTTTTTCTTTTTGCGTTGTCATTGAGCATCTGGGAAACACGGGCTACACAACCATGAGTTGAGGTATCACTGGTGGGTAGCTCCGAGGCTGTCCGTCTCATAGGTATCGGCTCCGCCTGCATCGATCGAAGGTCATCGGGAAGTTCTTAAATATCTCCAGATGCAGCAGGTTTAGAAGAGGTGTTCCATTCGCTTGTTGAAGACGTCACGGGACCTCTTTGGATCGGAGGAGTCTCCGTTGCTGAAGCGCTTGTCTGAGCGCATTCGAAGCCACCGAATCGAGACACTGTGCCGGCGAGAACAGAGCGGGATCCGGCACACCCTCGACCCAAGTTATGCTCTGGAAGCTTTTGAAGGAAGATGGGTCGCCTTGCGTTGGAACGGACAGCATCAGTCCTTCAATAGGGTGCGATTCTTCTCCGAGAAAGATCTGAACGATAGCCGGCCAAGCTTTGGACGAGCTCGACCGACTCCGGAATTTCTCGTTGTTCACTCTTCCCGAGAGCTTGGCCCGGATCTCCTCCTCGCTCGTGCACTACACCTCCTAAAGTCGGATTTTCGCGATGGGTCCCACAGCTGCCTCCGAGACATATTCGTCTTGCTTAATGTCGACAATGAATCGATTATTATCGGCCACTACCAGGATGAATGCGAGACCGAGTGGACAGGTAATTTTAGAAATTCGGAGCCGACAGAATAATGAGCGAAGGGGCGGACGGGCAGACAGAGAGACGTACAGATAGACACGAAAGACAGGCATCTCAATGCCAGCGCATTCGTGGATAAGTCTGCCAACTCTGGAGCCAACGACCCTTGCGGAGGTCACAATTCCCGCGAGAAGAATCCTCCTGTAATCACGGAAAATACTTTCGTTTGCTGGCATCGTCCGTCGGTCACACCGGGAGCAGGCGCCAATGAGCATTGTTGTCTTCGTCTCTTCGTTGGCAACAAGCTCCGATATTACTGTGTGACTGAATCTTCGCAATTCGAAAACCGGCAGATGAGTCGGTGAAGAGCAGAGATGGCGTTCCAAGATTTATCGGAGAAACTTCCTCCAGAACTCGGCACTGGAACGTAAGCGAAATACTCCCCCATATAGTCGGGAATGACAGAGCACGGTACCGATACGACCAGCTATCACCTTGTTTGCTGTGAATTCTGTCGGAGACTCCGATTACGTATCAATCATCATATTCCTCATTCCGCGACGTCAGACGAATCTCGAACGGCATCCGATGTGAGCTTTGATTCAGACTTCAATCTGAACGCGATTCCGCCGCTTCCGACCCGGAGACCCGTCTCGGAGCGGGTAGCGGCGCCGGAGGTATAAATTTTTGAATTGCGCCAGGCTGCATCGAGTTTCTCTCCGACGATCTCAGCCTGAGACGTACCCGTCCTGGGTTTGGCAACTACCTGCTCAGTGTGGGTCGGTGGGCAGTCCGTGCGGTGGTGAGTCACATCACCGGCACTTGGGCTCTGACGAAATTTCACTGATTCTCTAGAAAGTCTTGAAATTCGTTGGCGAAAATTACGCCAATGACCCGCAGCGCACAGCGGCCGGGAACGTCGCGGTGTGCGTCTTCGACTCGCTGCTTGTGACGATGATGGGGAACACGGCTCGGCCGGCGCGGCGTCACTGAGTTTCCCATTCAGAGGGGAACTTCTGGAGCGGTTTGTGAGAGACAGCTGAGCGGCCAGTGCTAGCATGAACCAGTTTTCATCCATGTTATTACTACGGAACCGGAAGCGGCACGGCATTGTGATGACTGCTGATGACGATTCATTTTGCAGTGCCTTGCACAGACACTATCCGAAACGATCCTGCGCTTCCAGAGCGGAATGGGAGACAAGACTGACGGAGCGAAACTCTAAAATATTACGTGAAGATTTCTTTTGTCATCGGACGATCGGCGTCTGCATTCGAAATGCGACTCGATTCGGCTCGAGTCGTTCAAATTGGTTCGGCTGACCCCACAGACGTCGGACCGGCGCGAACGGCGAGCCGTAGCCTCAGTTCCGTCAGAAATAAGCCAAGCAAATTCATCGCTCTATTCGATAAGTGAGCGATGATCCTGATTCCCTGGACTGCCTCACCGTAGTGCTCGACTCAAGTCGGCAACTATTATGACAGCATCAATTCTTCTAAAAGGTCGCGACATTCAAACAATCGAGAAGACCTTTCGAATCGACGTCACCTTCACCGTCGGTAAGGCGATGACCAAATTCGTAAGAGAGGAAAAGAAGTCAAATATTCGTTTCCACGATCTTGATTGAGGCATCGGAGCACCTCTTCCCAAAAGCAGGTCTCGGGCATCGCGTGATCGGGAGGGAGGGAGCGAGCGAAGCGACACAAGGTGGAACAAGCGGCATATCTTCGATAAGTCTCTTCTTTCTCCGATTTCGTTTTCTTTTTCTTCCCTCGTTTCATTGATTCGAATCGAATCTGGGTCACATCGAGTGGCTACTCATCGGATCGGAGCCGTCGCTTCGTCTCACTGAAATACTAAAATATACCCGCAGCAGGTGACGATGGGCCGAAGAATTTCGTTTCGGTCTGCGTATGGACGGTCGACGAGCAACGGATCGAACTCCGTGAGAAGCTCATCCTGATTGCGAGTCCATCGACTCAAATTCGGCTATTTCTTCTCTCTCGCAGTGTTCCGTGCACCACGTCGAAGGACTGAGATTCAGTTTCGCAGTGCGAAGCAGCGAAACGGAAGGCCGAGGGCATACTTGATACTGCTTCGAGCTAATGCCCACGACTTCAGCGGTCGATACTGGAGGCGGGGATCTGGTTCGATTCTGTGGGTAGTTCGACGCCGCTCCGCCATTAGACATGGGGACGGTACCGGACAACCTTTGTACATGTTATAGCTAGCAGCAACGACGCGAGTCATTCGGCGAGCGCCCAGTCAGGTCCTTCCTAGCGGCCATTGGGCAAAATAATGCCCAGCGATTACCCTTTTTTGCCCATATGGTCATTAAAATGCGAACGCCTATACATATTGTGTCGCTATTTTCATCCGTGTTTGATTCGCACACATAAAAGCCGCTGTAATTGTCTCGGTCTCGACCCATTCCTGCAAGGCGCCTGCTCCGCATCGAACTGTAGCTCCAAGACGCATACACGTATTCTTTGACGCTGACTGACGTTTGCGGTAGAAGTGCTTTTCGGGAACCGTATTGGAAATGACGGCGCCGATGAGACTATTTATGGTGATAGCTTCGCCAAAGTGTAAATCGAAATCGTGGCCAGCGAGAGAATCTGCGCCCGTTAGTTGATGACTTTCGAATGACCATGTGAGGAGCGGGCAAACTACATACCAACCGACGAATATCCAATGAGGGAAATGACCAAAAGCCCGAACTACAATGAAGGAAATCACTTTTCCCAATGGTTCGAACACGTGAGACCCGCGGATCGAGAGAAAGTTCGCTGAAGAATCGAGCGACTCATTGAAAAGCAGACCGGAGCGAGAAAACGGAAAAAATAGCCCCGGCTGAGCAGCGTTGAGAACTTTCGTTTTCGTGTGGGAATTCCTCCCGTGTGGATTTTTTGCCCAAAAGTTCTGCGACTTCTGTCCGCGAGAGGATCAATCGCAATAGTCGCCGCGGAAACTAAGCCAGCCATCGGAAGAAACTTAAGCGATTCGAGAGATTCGTTCGATGTCGGGTTTGCTTCTCTTCTAAGCGAGTCTTGACGAGATAGAAATTCTAATGAGTGGCGGCTGAATTGACCAAGTCACCGGTCGCTGTTGTTCTCGTCGTTGACAAACAACGGTATCAAAAACGAGCGCATGAACAGCAGGTGTGACCTGTTTCTGTGGGTGCCCGACGGGGTCACCGCAGAAGTCGATGACTACACGACTTACGGACGGCACGGGCGTCTCTCTCAGTCCGCTCCGCCACCGGACACACCGGCAGAGAATAGCTCTTCTAGTCATTTATGTAAACGATCTTTCGTCCGACCAACACGAAACGCTTGTGCATCCCGTCGGTCAGCTAAACGGCGATCGACGTACATCACCACAGGTGCGGAGAAGAAAAGAGTCTCGGTTTGGAATATGAGCGTACAATAATCCTTCTTTGTCCGACTCCTGGCGACGACATCCGCAATCAGGGAAGCGATCGCCCTCAGAATTCCTCCGTGTCAGAAAATTTAGGAAAATGTCTTGAAGTTATCTTAGGCGTGATTTTTCTTCCAAAAACTTTTTTTAGCTCTCTGGGAGTCTATGTTGCCTGGTCTATTCACTGGGCTTAGAGCGGGGGAAGATCCGAGTACTAGGTAATCAAGAGAAGAATCGATTTGTCTGATGCGTGGACGACCGCGGAATTCCAGCGGGACTCCGCATGAAATGACCTCCGATCGGAGGAATCTTCATAAAGCCACCGTCGGCGACGTATGTCCGACAATCAGCACGTGAGCCCATCAGACCATTCATGCAAAGAAGTTCGGCCGTCCAACTTCCAGCGACAAGTGTTGTCAAGAGCCCACGTTTTTGTTTGTTGAGCATCTGAGCTTCGAATGCGGAATCGCCTCTCGATGAAATTATGAACAAACGAAAGAAACTGAAAATCCTTCAAATGCCAAGGATTTCTATCACGGCGCGGAGCCAACGAGTCTTGTTCAGAAATTTGCTGCTATAACAACAACAATACAAACGCATAATATTCCGCGGTATCGCGAGCGCTGCGTCAAGTTTCGCATTCCGTTTCTCCTTCCACGCTCGGGAACCGCACTGCTCAAAGTTTGAAGACGAATGAACGTGGAATCCGATTATTTCGACCTGCGGTACACGGAGAGCGAGCTCGACAAAGTTCATAAACCGGCTGCAGAATCCGGAAGCGAGGTAGGTAATGAACTGTGATTGTGAGCAGACAAACCGAGGGAACTTCTCGCGCTCGGCACTGAGAAGCTGAGGACACCGATCGTCGCCGTAAGGCGATCACGTCGAGAAGCAATCCATTTCCGGAGATCAAGGACCTGGATACTGTCCGCATTTTCTGACTTCATTCTCGATTTAATGATCCAACCTCAAGCGCCCTGGGCGGAGGAGCGTTCCTCCTGATCATCGAGTACGCATTATTATATGCATGAGTGGCAACGACCAAGGAGGGATCATAGTCGAAGCTCTTGGTTTTTAGATTCGGCGGGGATCATATCGTCATCGTCGATCTCGTGGAGCCAAAAACACTCGTTGCCAGCTCCTTCCCACCTCTGCAATAATTACGACGATTTAAAAGCACCATCTACAACCACGGCTCGCGATGATCGCGGCGATGATGCTCCTTATCTCGATCATGGGGGAGTTTTACTTCCGCATGGGTGATTCATCAGCTCGATGTATTCAGAATATCTGTCGAATCACAAGACACCTACAATCTGGCCAACGGACTCCATAAAAAAAAGTAGTTTTCCCGCCGGAGGCATTCAAGATGCGATGAAGATTTTCTCCCTTCATCATGCATTGATATTTCTCCGCGGTGCCTTTTCCCACGACTCTAAGAAACTCATAGATGGCCAGTTGCAACGGGATCGAAATTTGTACGGTGACCATTCGACGGCGGGAAAATTCGCTATAGTCACGCGAACCATCCAAGCGACGCGAATGAAACGTGTCTGACGGGCAGAACAAATATTTGTGAGTTTACTCCGGTCGAATCCGTCATCTTCACTGAACACCCTAGAAATTCGGCTGAATTGGTCGTTGTCTTCCCTGGCTTCTTGAGCAGACGGTGCCTTGGGGGCTGATCCTTCCGTCAGAACGTTCTCGCGGCAGCTTCTCTCATCCTCATCGTGTTTTCTCGACTTTTTCCATGTGTTTGAAGTTCCGATTTTCGCTCCGGCACGATTGGCCTGTCAACAAAAGTCCGAAGACGGAGAATATTCGACGGCGGCCGGGGATCTCTCAGTTTTCAGCGCGGGGTTTCTCAACAGGCATCTCATCGAGGTCGAATCGAGAAGAATTTATTCGAAGCGATGAAGCGAATGATTCCAATCCGTTTGTCGAGTCTTTGAAGATCATTCCAATACTGGAATATGTTCCGTCGTTTCGGAAATATATGCATATCGCTCGTCGTCACACAGCTCGTTAGCGCTCGATTGCGTGAGTTCCGACTTCCCCGTATGGGGAACATCTGTCATTTCTATTTGATTTTTCGTTTCGTTGCTTCCCTTTGGCGCTCAATCAATCAGGGCGTATACGCGGCGCAAGGACCGACCGAGAGGGCTCACGCACGAACTGGGAAGAAGTGGCATGCCAGAGAATAAAACAGATGGGAACGTTCACTGAATAAGCCATCGACCACGTCCAGCCAACGTCAGTATGAAACGCACTCTCTTGAAAATTCCCGATCGTCGATTCAGAGCCTCGTCCCGCGGGATCTTCCCTCGAAATTCTTTCTCTGGTCACGATCCCCTCCGGCGGAAATTTACGACGACCTGCGGTCGAGGGAACCTCGGCCGCTCTTCCGAGAAAGGCCGTGGGCTAGGTTCTCTAATTTTTGTCTTCGGTTTGTTCGCGATTCCCGTTTTGTCCGAGACGAAGTCCAAAGAGACCCGAATTTCTAAAGTTCCGCGAGGGAACAGAGAAAAACTCGGATCAAAAAACCTCTGGAACGCTCTGGTCTATGAAATGCTCCGCGGTTCCATCTGCCGTTGCGCTCGCCAGGATCTACCGTGGCGTAAATGAGGTCAGACTTCTTCAAATAACAACTTCATCGACGGAACAGAAAGAAGAGAAAAACTCCGTCGCGCTCACTAACTCGCATGGAGAGGAGAGCTGGAGACATTCTTGGTCGATATGATCAACGCAACGAAACATCAAGCAGAGCAGAGATAGCTTCTGCCGTTTTCTGACGGACTGAGGGACGACCATTCCGAACAGAGGCAGATTCCCGTCCATGAGTTCACCCGTCCATCCATCCGTCAGAATGTCGTCTAGAATGTTGCCGCAGAAGAGCATCAGCGACGAAAACAGAACCACAAGTTACCGTTGGCACCGAAAAATATCGGGGATTCTCTCGGACGAGCGGATTCTCAATTCGGAAAACTTCTTCAGAGATCTTCAGAGCACAGCCAGGAATGGTCCAATGTTGCCGTATCTAGCGAAGAAAAGTTCCCGCGACACCACGCACCTCCGGCCCATGTAGTATTCGCAGTTCGGTGCTCACCAGAAGAATAATGACCCGGCAGCGTACAGCGCTTTCGGAGCCGAATAACCCGACTTTGATCCAGGAAGGGCGACCCGGACCAACTGACCTCTGTTTATACTACTGTCGCTGGAGTTTCACAGTTGCCATTCCCATTCGGGCCATTGCATCAATAGATCTTCCCCCCAGTTGTCCGAGACGGCTATTGCCTGAATCGCCTGATCCCGGGCCCAAAGTCTTCCCGTTCGTGCACGCAATTCATATTAGCTGTCAACCAACATGGAACGGATCCTTCTTCGTTTTCACGGACTCAGAGACGACGTGCGAGGCTCTAATGGTACGTCGCGAGAAGGTTTGACTCTCATTTTTTTCAGCGGGTTCCCCCGTGTCAACCGGATGCTTTCAGCATGGAGAGTCTTCGCGACATGATGTCGGTGTTCCCAATCGGAGGAAGAAACGTTCCGCAGAGCTTCACAGTGCGTGCGGTAATTGGTATACTGCACGTCGGAGGGGAATGAAACTCGGGGTCCACGGAGCGAATCCCCAAAACTATCTCGTCAAGGCCACGGCATGGCATCAAGACCAAGTTGAATGCAGACGGCTTCTTGGGAAACAGTGGCGACCACTCTCCGCGATAACGAAACGAATCGTAGAGCGTGCGGTCTGGCCGGCGTGGAATAAAACATCTTCGCGCGACTGGAATTTAATTATTGACTCTGCGCTCAAAGAATAGAATCGGCCCTTTGTGCAGCAACGTGAATACTTAGCATTGCCATTAATTACTACTCTCTCCTTGTTCTGAATCGGTCGCTGTAGACGAGTCATTGGCAGGATCATAGCTCCAAAAGCCTATATCCGCGACGAGCAACACAACACAAGACTGTCATCGACCTCAACGTCGTTCTCGCGGTTGCCGTAGTTGTAGTGGTATTCCTCGTGGCGTTCGCCGCCGCTGCTAACTACTAATAGTCGAATGGCAGACGCGAGCGACCCCACGCCATTTCTTTTCTTATGTAACTCAGCGTTCCCAGCGCTAGACAGTCATTGCATACTAGTCTTCATTTTGTTGGAATTTGCAGGAGCCGACTGCCGGCGGCACCACGACACGACGCGTTTCTCCTACTCAGCGGATCTTTGAGCAACAAAATTTTCAAAATTATTCCGATAGTCTCGCATTGCAAAAAAGGAACGCTTTCTAACTTGGTCGTCTCCGATCTGCGACTAGACGTTGCGTCCGCTCGGCGTCCCGATCGAGCACCACGAAGAACAAGGAGCCGCGCGGTTCCGGATCGATAGGGCCGAAGTCCTCATGTCGGTGGCTCGAGTTCCAGAATCGGGGCCTCTCGATGGTTTTCGATATCATATACTTTCACGGTCGTTGAAGCCCAGGGTATCCGTCCGCCTTCCCCCAATATTCCTCCGCAGAGGGACCCGGCATGCGCAACGAAATATCAGCAGCGTAGGCATCACAGAAAGGATTCGAATCGAGGAGAGGGGCATCCAAAAATGCAAGACACCTCTATGCCCCTCGCAGAAAGACGAAATTATCATCGCCACTACGAAAGCAACATGTTTCGCTATCAGGAAAGTTCGTTTCGCACGGACGTTTTCCTCAAGCGATACCGACTTTGAGCGGTATTTGATATCAGCGCAGTTTAAGTGTGTTCTCCACACCGTGTGATAACCGGGCGCACCTCAGAATGCTAGCCCCCTCTTGATGAAACTGGGGGGCATGCGAAAAATGAAAACGTTTGACCGTTGCCTCGAGCTGCCTTGATCCAGAAGGAGGAAGCTTCTCTGAAGTAGAAGACCAACAAGAATCAGACGACTATTTTTCGGCCGTCTACGACGACGTTCCGCCAGATTATCTGACCCCAATTCGCGGTCCAGAGAGGAAGGCCCTCGGCTCGTTGTTGTCTCCGAATCACACTGACACGAAAGCAACCAATCCGAGGCGTGTTCTCCCGTCTCATCAGCTCCGACATAAGCCCCCCATTGTGTTCCCATCGCGAGTTCCCTTGCGCAGGTAATCGATTTATTCTATCCCCCAATCCTGTTATCTGCAGTAGACATCATGGGCTCGGTGGGGCGATAGGAATCGATCGAACTCTGATTTCTCTGTTTGAAGGGATGAATTTCCCACCAAGCAGATGTTCGGAGTTTCGCTCTCCTCCCGTTTATTTCGTTTCGTTTTCTTCCTCAAGATCTCCCCGAATCAGCTACAGCGATCGAATCGGCGCTCGTGTTCCCGAAGCTGCCCCGATTCCGTTTCTGAACACAACCTGCTCGACCCTGAACGTTGTGTCGGTCGCCTGGAACTGGAATACGTGAAGTGTTCTAGCGCGGACGTTACCTTGGACGAACGCAGGCAGCAACACGGCGATGACGAGAGCACTGAGTAATCCAAATTGCGAAGACCAATACGAGAATGCGGGGCTCGGCCGCCGTCTCGAGCCACGAGCGAACGGCACCGCGACACCCTGAAGCCGCATCACGGCGAGTTCCGAGTCAAGTTTTTAAAACTCTTTTCTTTGAATCACCGCATAGCCAAGCAACTGAGCCCGGGCATCCGTTAAGGGAAAACACACACCACGCAGAGCACGGGCGCCGCACTTCATTCAAACAACCGCCACTAACGGAACTGTTCCATTGTGTCGAACCGAAGTGCTGCGCACGAAAGTCGGCGAGAGTTTTCGGGTAAGGGACCAACCGAAGTTCTGAAGAGATGCTACAAGCCAGCGGCTATCAAGGACTTTTCAACGCCGACCGCCGTCGTTGGAGCGGGAACTGTTAACGAAGCCGACCAGCAGCGCAAGCGGACTTCGTCGACCGTTCGTATAACGCCGCCGCCGTCAGAACTTCGTCATGTACGAATTTGTCGAAAGTAGAATAGAGAATGAAAAGTACGTAATTGGAGAACCGATTGCGCAGAAGCCGATGACGGCAACGGTATCTCCAATTCATCGGCCGGCGCTTAATCGGGTGAAATTCCATCTCGAGTCAATGGTCTTTTCGAGGCGAAGGAGCTCAGACGCTTCGAGGTTCGGGACTCGCCGTGGGGAGCGAGTTACGTTCTATGCTCTGAGACATCGCAATGGATCAACGAGAGAATTCGGTGAACCGTCCGAGGTCAATTCACAGTCTTCGTTTCAATCGGATGAAGCGTCGCTGCACTGATTAATGAAGTGGCCATCCTCCCACTCAACGGGGAAGGAATATTTCTCCGAAAGCTAGAAAGACACGCTTCCACAAGAGCTCAGAGTGAAGGTCGCCGTGGAATGATGTCAAGATATTGAATTTCGCGCGGCTCCTGCATCGGTTCGAGCCTCGGGTGAAGGGATGGAAATCATGACAACGCTAAGGACATCAGACGCGTGGGAGCCCGAAATCTGAGCTGATCGGTACTCACAGAAGCAAAATTCTCATTGAATCTGGGCAGATGTAGAGAGCTTTTGGCATTTCTTCCCTGATAAGAAACTCACAGAATGCGGAACCGTCAATAGACTCCAGTCCGAAATCTGTTCCGTGCTGGTCATCGACAAGGAGATCTTGCCCATTCTTTTCCTCCTCCTCCGAACTCCAAATATTGGATACACTATTCGTTTGTCGATGACCGAAAGAATTTTCCTTCTCCAGAAATCCAAGCATCCTTACGTCTGGGTTGTCGCGGGGATATCTCTGCCCGAAATACCTTCCAGAAGCGCTGAGGGGTATTCTCTAGATGGAAGCGTTTCTTTCCTGATTGTCCGTCAAAAACTTCCGCGGGACCATTTCCGATCATTCATACAGTGACCTTTCAGAGGTGTCTGCCATCTGAAATTATTGATGATGCAAGTCGTCCCAGACTGGTCCCTTCCTATTCCTTCCTCACATCAATCAGGTCCACTCAAGCTCACCCTTCGTCGAACACGGTCGGGCGGTCGACTCGAGGCCCCCAAGATTAACGAGATTGCTTAGAAGTCAACGCTCTGATTCCTGAATCTCGGGAGATTTCACGTTTACCTATTACGGGAGTTCATTCATCGAACGACTCGTATGGGAGCTATTGAGATTGGATAATAAAATTCCAGAGATTCAAATGAAGCGAGGCCAATTCGCTTAGAGCGAAACAGTTGTTTGGCGTGGCTCACATGGGGAAACCTGGATAATATCAATGACTCCTCGTCTCATCTTTGCGCTCTTCGCGGTGAAGGAAGCGCGGGGTTCACCGAGTCGACGGAAAAATCCAACATACTTCTCCCTCGCCAAGAATGTGCGGCGGAGGGCTCCGCGACTCTTCCTCGTCATAATTCGTGATGAAGGATGGTGTAAGCGAATGACGCATATCTGCGGAGATCCATTTCGAAACTTTAAAACTTATCGTTAGCGCCGATTGTAAGTCTGTATTTAGATACTGAGTATCTGTCAATAGAAACATATCTCGATGCGACCTCCGAAGATCGTTTCCGGGGAAACCGTTCTCGTTGCTCGTTCCGCTCTTGTGTCATTGTGGAGCTCGATAATAATCGATGAGTGGAGATTGGATTCATCTCTGCCTCTGATTTGATGAGAAACCGATGGGCACAATCAGAGATGGATCGTTTGATTGACCCGGAGCAACATGTCCCTTTGAATTCCACGGAGCAAATGGTCTCCCTGAGCTCTGCGGAGCGGGGGCTCCTAGATTCGGGGAAAGGTGGGTTCTCTCCCATGCTCGTGCTAATGCATGATACGAAAGGCGCTGAGCGAAGGCTACGCTCTGAGTAGCGCGCCGGTCGGTCTCCCCACAAAATCCCTCCACCCTCAGTCCCCTCGCAATCAGACCTACCGGGCTCAGTCTGAGTTTCTGATTATGGTAAGTATACGTAGGGTGGATCGCGTGGCCGGTCGGGGATGCTCGCGGGGCACCCATAGATCTCCTTTGATGGTTTCTCCGGCTTGAAAGTGCGCCGGGATGATTTTTCCTCTCCTCCTCCGCCGCTAGACTCCTCCGATCGACTGATTGTTAGTGGTTCTGTCTCCTCCGCAACACGAACCGCAGGACGTGATTCTGGGTGGGCTGAAGTAGGGGATCTAGGGTTCATTCGATGAGCCAAGGCTGCTCTCAGGCGATTTCCGATAGTTCCACTGTGTCTCGAGATTCTGCTCTCATCGAAATCCATTCGTTCGTCTCACGTCAGGAAACCACATTCTTTTGACGTTCTCTCGAGACTGCGGAAGCAAATGCCGTAATCTCTGCTCCGTCTTTGAGTTGATCTTCGCCATCCCTGACCCTCGTCGAGGCCGCAACGGAATGCCGGAGGCCATCTCCAAGGTTGACCTGAGCAGAAGGCCCTTCTTCCCACGGCAAAATACTCTCCGGAGGAGACCTTTCCAGCGGCGGGGCACTGTCTCACATGTCCGACGAGTGAGGGTTGGCTGGAAATAAACGAATAATTACCACATCATGACAATCTCTGATTGGCCGGACACTAATTCCGCCTTATCATTTCCGATCACTCATTTCCTCTTGTTGATGGGGTAAACCTCCAGATCTGGCTGACACTCGGACTTAATGATGATCCGCGGCGACTTCAACCAATCTCAATTGCCGCTGGTTCTCCAAATTCTTGAGCTCAAATCGAGTTCCCCCTTCGTCAATCTCGGCGACCGACCCTACGACTGCTCGCGCCGCTCTCTCAGGGCATATCTTACATTGCGTGATCGCTGATTGTTCGAACTTCCGCCGTCTCATTTTGAAATCTCGGGAGCTATCACGATCACCTATTACTCGAGCTCATTCAATAAATGATTTGGCTCGGGAGTTGTTAAGATTAGAGACTAAAACTCAAAAGATTACAGTCGAACGCAAATTCGTTAAGAGCGACCCAAAGATTCTGTAAGAGCCTCATCGGAATGATCGGAAAATATCGACAACTACTCGTATAATTCCCGTGGTGACGGGAGCCTGATAATCTTCAAGTCTGAGGAAAAATCGAAGCTTTCTCTTCGTTGCCATAAAGCGCACCAGAGCCATATCGATTCTAAAGACAATTGTCACCATGGAAAAGTCTTCCGAGAAGTTCATGTGACGCACGCCTGAGATCCTCCCAAACGTTGTGAAACCCGCGAGCTTATCGTGAGAGCGATGAGCGCATGTCTATACACAGACATCGTACATCCGTAGAGAGAAGCGTTTCTTGATACGATCCCCATAGATCGCACCCCGGAAAACCAACCCCGTAACTTGTTTCGCTCGAATGGAATTCGCCCATCGAGGAGTGCAGATGATGATTGAATCCTTAACTGTATCGGAAGGATGCGTCGTTATCTCTCGACGCAATCTCAGTCTTCGATTTATGGAGGAGCCGATGGATATGATCAGAGATGATTCCTGTGATTGTTCTGGGGCAACAGGACGGAGCTTCGCGGAGTAACGGGAAAGGGGTCTTCAACTCGAAAATATGCAGAGGCTCCCATCGCTGTGCATGGATCGACTTCGATGAGAGGAACTCAACGATTGGAACTTTGGGATCTCCGATGGGGAATAATTAGAATAAATGATTTCTCGTCGCTCTCGTGAGACACCTTGTTTTCTCGTGAGAGCGTTCCGTTAGGTTTCCTCTACAGTACGTCGGCTTCGTGCGGTTCCTGTTTCAAGCAATGGCTGGAGTCTGAGGTCCCCCAGCCGTTGCCTGGACGTCTTTGATTCCGGCTCGATCGGATGCCGATCAGACCTTTTGTAAAGGTGAAATTGGCGACTCGGGATCGATCGAGATGCCCGTTCCAGATACATAGACTAGAACATCGCTGTCGTGAGTCTCGCAGGATACCTTAGCTATGGCTTGGTGTGGCAGCGATACCGAGATAAAGATAAAGGTTCCCTTTCCGCGTTCAGTCCTTATCAAAACATCCATCGCGCCTGCTAGCACCACCAGCAGCGGTAGCGGCTGCAGCTCGATAACGCGGCTGCCTAGCCTCCTCTAACGTCGCAACGTGCCGCTCTCCAACGTGGACGTACGCTTTTCCCACTTTGACTGTGGAGAACGCGGCGTTGATGGTTCGTTTGGCTTGACTTCCCGTGGGGTTTCCTCGTTCCTGGTCTGTCGAAACCCGCTAGGACCATCGAGCTCGTCAAGGTATCCCGAACTCCATTCGGAGAGAATCAGCTGATCGCCGCTCACGGTCGAGCATTTCGGAGGGATCCCCGACTGCCTCCACGACAGCCAGGTCTCTGGTGTTCTACCACTCTGATCGAGACCCGATCTCCAGGATCAATATCTCCCGGATCACGACCGAGCCCCAATGAGAACCCCGAGCCCTCAGCTCATGCCCCGGAACAGCTGTTCTCTCGAACAGCGGCTGAGAACCGCCGCCGACCCCATCGTCGGAGTTCTTTTGTCGATGAAGTGTTGAGTGACTCGTGCATGGACCCTCGAGGAAAACTCCTGTTGGGAATTTCCGGAATTGATCAGTGATCGATATCAGGGATCTGGAGCCCAAGGTCGACAGGGACTCATATACATCGATTTTCGGACCCGAGCTCTGGTATTCACGAAGGGTTTTCTTACAGAAGAGAGGAACTCAGTAGCTCGAGGGAGTGAGCGATTCCCGAGCGCGCCCACCACCGGATAACCGTCTGAAAGGCACCTGCGGTGTCTCCGATAGGGGATCGCATCTGACTAGAATAATAATTAAAGAGGAATCGATCGCGAGAATTTTCGTTCTTCTAGTGCGAGCATGATTGATCAACTAATTTTTGGTACAATTGGAGATCAGACCCGTGATGAAGTTTCGTTTCTTTCTTCAGACTCCATTCGAGAAACATTGCTCCGGTTGCGGAAAAATCTCTCAATCGAACTTCGACCGCCAGGACAGCCGGTACCGCGGAAGAAATCTATGCAGGGTGAGATTTAAGAAAGAAACTCGTATCTATCTCAGACATTCGGCCTCCGACGAGCATTGGGGTGACATTTCAGCAACTGATCCATCTATCTGAAAGCTATCTTATCTAGCATCGTGTATCTACCAAACATACACTTATTTAGAATTATACTTCCGAGTATTCCGTTCACTCTCTGTTGACATCCCTTGCTGTACCGTCGGCGTCGCAAGCTCGTAAAACAGGAAGGGTGGTCCCAGGATCGAAGCCCGCCTTTGCGGGTCGTCATCGAGTTTGACTCTTCGAAACTGATAGTCACGAAAAGGCGGGGGAAGCGGGCAACCTCTCACGAAACTCCCCATTCATTCCTCACCAGAGTCGCGCAATTGCTCTGGGACTCTACATATTACTATTGCTCGCTCGGGTCGCCTTAAATTTTCATTTGGAGCGAATCGAAATGAATAATTGTCTCTCGCTTACAGGAGACTGGATGTGCAATTTTTGTCCTTACAAGAGCAACAACTTGTCGAACGTGAAAATGCATGAAACGCATCATTCAAAAAATGCTCAATTCAAGTGCCGTTTCTGCTCTTTCTCCGCTGAGCGACAGAACGCGTTGATTTCGCACGAGCTGAAGCTTCACGTCGATGCTCCCTTGGTCCGCGCACCCTCGCAGCTCCCCCCGGCCAGTGGTCGAAGGAAATAGTTGGAGGGACAGCTTATCTGTATATGCATGCCCTGGGCTCGTCTCTTCTGCATTCCAAGTGCTGGTAGGATAGATGACGCTCTTATCCATGCTCGATTGTAAGATAGTGCTATTGTTTTCGGCGAAGTAATATATACACCATAGCGATTGTGTCTCGATGGTTGCATCTGGTTTGATTATACAGTAAAAGCTCGTTATGAGGACCCCCATTACAACGAATTTCTCGGTATAACGAACAAGAAATTCCTCCTGCTTTGGCCAGCTCGCCATGGGGATAGTGTTGAGCGGCATTCGTTACAGCGAAAACTCGTTACAACGAACCAGTTTCGTCGGTCCCTCCGTGTTCGTAGTAACGAGCTTTTACTGTATACGAGTGGATCCTTGCCCGAGTATCACCTACGAGAGTGGTAATATAAGGAAACTGAGTCCTCTTCATAGATGCCGAATTGTAATAAAACTTTAAAACCATAATCAAGCATCGCGATCGTCGCTGAACGATAGAGTCACGAGAGCGGCGTCCTCCGCGCAGGGAACCACCTGCTCTACGGAGCACTCTCTGGATACGGGCTGATTCGCGGAAACTCATTTCCGTCGTGGCCGTCCCGCTCGGGAGAGGAGTAGATGAGCATGCCTTGGATGCGAAGACAGATCGAACCTTATCTGGGTGTATGAGTGCACGACGAAGCAGGCTCGTGTCACAAGGTAACACCTTCCACTTCGCACCTGAGCGAATACGTCGTGTGCACCCTTCAAGGATGAATGGCAACTGCAGAGCAACCGTAGTTTCTTCTGCCGACAGAAAATATGAAGGAACAATCATATCCCGAACTGATTGCGCAAAACTGCATTCTGGAAAAATCACGATCAACGTTCGAACTTCGATAAGGACGGAAGCTGTATCTGTCTCCACGAATGATCAAAGAAAGACCGCTTGAGGGGGTCAATCAACCGGAGAAGGATTTCCCGATATGAAGGGAGGGGTCCGTTGTTCAGAAAGCGGTCTCAGATTTACTAATGAGAATTCTCAGCCGCATGATGGGAGCCTGAAATCGGTCACCGTGTCTGTCGAGGCGGCCCAACTTGCGAAATGGCGCCGTGTCGCGCGGGTCGGCTACGCTGTTCACGACGAAACCCACACACAGCTTGAAACATCCGGGCGTATCGCGTTTCGTCGAAGGTCCAAGACCGCCAGCTGACTCCGCGCGAGCCGCGTTCGAAATGCGCTCCAGGTCTTGGTTCGAAGACTGTGGAGGAAGCTGATGTTCCCATCCTTCCGCGGACAGCCAGGAAAGCCGATCATGACTTCCATTGATTGGAATCTAGAGTTTTCGCCGGAGAAGGGGAGCCAAACCGAGAAAAAAAATTCTGCTCTCGGTCTCGTCGCAGCTGCGACTACAGGAGGTCTCGCTGTGGGACTGATGGCCATCTGCGGACCCTTCGTTCTCCCGGGATTCAGAAGAATATGTCTACCCTACGTCCCAGCGACTGACAATCAAGTGAGTGGGGTTGGAGCTTCTCACATCTACCGCGGAACGTCCCAACCCGGAATTCGAGATCGACTGCGACTTCTCCATCTTAATTTAAGCTCCGAGAAAGGAAAGCATTGCCCGCGAAGCTTCCGTCAATGACTGATTATACTAAGGAATTACTGATCTAATTTATAGGTTTCCAATGTTCTCCGGATCCTCAAAGGACGCTCCTGTAAGAGCATTGTGGATCTGGGTTCGGGGGACGGACGGATCGTCTACGCACTTGCCGAGAACAGGAAAACCCTCGGTGAGTAGCTCGACTACGAAGCTGAAGCGTACTCCCACGCGAGTCTGGTCGCGAAGACTTCGGCGCGAGTTCGAAGCATTTTGTGTCCGAAGAACATAGTTGATGCTATTGCTCGATTTCTTTGTCTTCGCACTGCAGTGCGCCGATCCGATCGAGATCTTATCATTCGACTCCGTGCTTAAGATCAGCTCGGAGGTTCAGCTTCTCTCAGCTCACAACCGAGTGAATGCGAAAGAGCGGCACCGAAACCGCGTGTCACTCGCGTATGATCGCCGACAACTCGTCGCGAATCTTCCCCCGATAGAGAGGTCGGAGAGGACTCGACCGGGAACGCGGTAAACGACCCGATGGAAGACCGAAACGGAGCCCAGTCTCTGCGGAGAGCAACTCGAATCATAATAATTTTTGTGCGGGCGATCAGCAGCTCAATTGACTCGAGGCCAGCTCAAGGGGAATCCGATGTATCTTTTCAGGCGGAACCGAATTCGTAGGAGTTGAGTTGAACACCTGGCTCGTCCTCTATTCAAAACTCGTCGCTCTCAGGCGCTTCGGAAGGGAAGCGAATGTACGGTTCCTTCGTAAAGACATCTGGAAGTACGATCTCGGGAACCACGACACAGTGGTAGTTTTCGGCGTCGAGTGTATGATGAAAGAGCTCCAGCTCAAGAGCGAAAAAGAACTCAAGAAAGGCAGCACAGTTGTGGCTTGTAGATTTCCCTTCGAGACTTGGATACCCACTAAGGTCGAGGGTGACGGTGTGGATACGGTATGGTTGTATCAGAGATGACATCTTGAAGAATCGCACATAAAGCCATCAATTAGGTTCTGCACGGAGTCAGAAATCTTCCTTCGGAGTCAGGCTCCTCATTGAATTTTGATCGAGCACCCCCTCTCCGAGTCTTAGAGTTCCAGGGCTGCAATCAGAAAGGTTCAGACGCAATGACTTGGAATCCGGAGATCTCTTCCGTGGACACGACAGTGGCAGCTTTTGTCAAAAATATAGGTTTATTTTCATCAACATCCTATAAACATGTCAACGATCACTTCCGACTTGATGGGACGTCGGGAAATACGTCGCTTGAGGATTCCATCTTCAGATCGATGCGAAGCGATCTATCCCTCGACAATTTATCATTTGATTCATAGATCTGGAGAATCGCAGACTTGGGAGCTTGGTATTTACAAAATGGAGTTGAGTAAAATTCCGTCTAAAGCTGGCCTTTAAGGTTCAGAAAGTTGCGTTCTGTCCGCTCATCATTCACAGCTCTCTCACTCTATATATATCCTGATTTACAGTCGGCTGTGACCAGGCACTCCTCCTTGAGTAGTGCGGAACATTTTTCCATGTATCACACCGAGGCAGGAAGAATGGTGTTCGGTCCGACCGCTTACCAATCATCTGAACGATATCAGTGTGCGGAAATCAATGTACAGATGTTCGACCCATCGAATTGCCGCCTGCCTCTATATTCTCGATCCTCCCTTACCAAATGTTTCGATGAATGATTGAGACTCCGCAAAGCACCGTGACAGAGCTGTTTTTGTCGAGAGGTTCTTGCAGTCAAGTTTCCCGATTTGGAACTCCCTTGTCGCCTCTAGGATTGTCAGATCGAAAAAGATCGAGACCGTCCACCAAGTGGAGGCAAGGAGTCACTTATACAGATATCCGGAAAACTTCGTACCAGAATATCGTCAATTCCGATAAATTTCGAGAAATTCCCGCAGTTTCCTCATGAATATCTCCTTGTCGGACGGCTTTCGTCACGTTTTCGGAAGGGCTGGGGGTAAGACGAGCTGGAGCATTCGATTCACGGCTTCGAGAGAAGACGATCTCAGAGAATCCATAAATTCTTGGGTGAAAACAGACGAGCGCGCCGACTGGGTCAATTGCTTGAGGTGTGCTACAGTTTCTTGGTGATTGAATATCAACGACTTGATGACTGCGATCGCCACTGCCAGGAGCATGGTCGGGAGGACCTGCGGATCAAGGGGTTATTAGGAACGTCCGAGCCTAATCTTTCGACAGAAGGCTTCGCGGGATGCGAAGTCATCGTCGAGAGGCCCGCGAGATTTCACGGTCGGCCCATATGTATCATCAGCGTCAAAAACTCCGCAAGAGGACCGATCGGTTTTCATCTTACCGTAGTGATTACGTAACCGACGAGGACTAAAGAGCTGGCGAGCACGACGAAAGCCATCAGCCACAAAGAGTCCTTGCCCCAGGGATATTTCATGAGCTCCTCAACGAGCGGGTCTACGAGGAAATGCCAGACCGAGAACCTAAAACAGACGGTGGTGAGTGTGAGCGGGCGAGAGGATAAGCTCTGGAATCGTCCCTCATGCTTATTTCATTTATTATGCATCAAACACTGTCTTCTGTCTCCGAGAGAGTCTTTCGAGGAGCCCACAGGTCTGTCACCCTAATCTGGTCGAGCTCATGGCCTTACGACATCCATCATCGCAGAATAAGCATGCCCGAATTCCGCGAGACAACAGCGGGGGCTTTACATCGGAAAACCACGCCTCGCGGGGGAATAATGCAAAGAAATCGCTGCAGTCATGGAATCAGAGTTTCCCGCACCTTTCAGCTTCAGAGGGACAGGACGATGTCGAAGTCAGACGCTGGAACGCTCCTGGACCTGATGGTGCCGAGAAGGCAGAGCTTGGCGACCGCCTGGAATTCGAATGCGTGATCAATTTTTTTTCCAAGGAAAAGATGAGGGAAAACTGTTGCCTATCCCGGGGTGTATCTCGAGCGCTCTGAGAGAATTTCCCAAGCAATCCCGGGGGGAAAACTACGGTGACGTAACCCGCTCGAGGTCAAAAGCACCCTCCCACGTGACCTCGAGCAGCCTTCTTGAGCTCTTTAGGTCCGATGGAATGTAGGTAAGCCGTCATGACAGTTCGTCATCACGAACAGATCGGGCGACGGGGTAAATCCATCCGGATCCGGGTCGTCTATGGCGGATCGGGGGGACGTCAGCGGGCCGCCTTTCGATGTTAATGTTCTATAGATCCGTTAAATCAATACACTTCCGAGAGCCACACTTATTTTCGGAGGGAGTCGTCGCTCGACCAAACTATCTAAGACTGGATCAAGTGAATAATTGCATGGGGAAGCGTCGTTCGACTGGACTCTGGACCGTTCGCGAGGCGGAAAAAAAGATAGCCCACCTTAGAGGCACGCTATGGCTGTGCCAGTCAGGACTGAGCAGCGATGGCTCCAGCCTTGCCGGCAGTGTGAAGCTCTGCGGTGGAGCTCCGACGTTATTCCGGCTGTGTGGATTGTTCGGAGCCAGTCCACTGAGCGTGGAGAGATTTGTGAGAGATCTCGTCGATGGGCTGCAAGCGAAAAGGAACTCCATTAGAATAAATCCATGACGTCAAATCACAAGACGGAGATCGAAATATTGAACCATCCATCCGTCCGTCATTCAGCAAGGTACCGGTCAGCCGCACCCGTCCTCGATATTCATCAATACTCATGTGCTCAATGCATCGAATGGGATCCATAAAAATTAGCGTGCCCAATCATCATGTTTATCTACGAATGGAGAACGCGAATTTTTCTTGCAGAATGCCCTCTTAATGCATACAACGTAGGAACGAACAGAACCGTGAGTCCTTTCTCAAGGAACGCGGTCCTCAGTGGGAGGACTCAAACGATTAACTGATAAAAATTCGAGCTGCTTCTAAGCATCGAATATCGTGTCGAGCGAACCGTCGCGCCGCCGATCATTCAGTGGGTCCTTCAGCGAAATTTCGTTAGCGCTGCTCGTGGCAGTTCTGCAGCATATTTCAGCCGAGCTGTGGTGAGTCATGCCAGGTGTTAGCATTGACTGAGATGAGTCATTGAAAGTTGAGACTTCGTTCACGGTAAAACGTATCTGGCAGACCGGTCGACAGGCTCGCTATCTGTATGCTTGGCTGGCTCCGGGCAAGAATGGCAGTTTCTCGGCGAACGAATCGACTGGCTGTATGCCAGACAATTAAGCACGGGCCCAAACCGAGGCGTGAATGCACGGATGAATAGAAATATCTCCAACCACTGTCTCTTCCACGTGTAGCTTTCGAGGAAACAAACGCCTCACGTCGTCGTCATATTCGAGATGGCTCGAGTGTGATCGACCGACATGACTAAGTAAGCCCTCGGGCACAAAGGGGCTCATCTCAGCTCACGACAGCTAACAGGACACATAGATTTAAGGCTCTCGTATTTGGTCTTAATATTGTCGAAACTGGTTGTCCTTTGTTCCACGGATTTATGCTTCAACCGCCTGGTACGACGTAGTACGACTCCCTTGACCGCGAATACCCGCGGAAAACTCCAGACCAGCGAGAAAACATTTGGAGTGCCCCCAGGACGGATACCACGCATCCGGCCCTCTCACCCTTCCAGTTGAGCAAGGAGTCCATTCAAGAAGGCCGCTCCCCAAGCCTCTATGGATCAAAGACGGGTAATAAATCGAACGCGAGGTGTCTTCTTCGAGGAGGGAGGGGAAGCCAGCGCAAGCGGCACACTCACTCTGATCTTGCTCGAGAACTCCGCCGTTTCCGCTGGGCGTAGGCAGGATATCGCTGGCTGAAGAACGTTGCCGATGATCCTCCCAAGGTGCCATTGAACTGGCAGACATCCGTTAATTTTGTTTGAGTCCTGAAACAATTCCGAAACATCAAGTCAAATCTGCACACGAAATGAAGCGCTATGGTCAGAAGCTTAGAATATGAATCATTGTACATGATAACCGCAATGTATGTCATTTCTCGTGGTACGAAAATCAAACTCGCTCAGAATTTCCTGCATTATGTCATGGATCGAGTGATTTTGTCGTAACTTGTGTCCACGATTGCCATGAGGAGCCGATGCCCGTCTGATGCTGTTGCCGAGAAAATAAACGACTTCGAAAGCAACGATGAGTCATCGCGACTCGGCCGCAGCGAGAACGCTCGGTCGAATGGCTGTCGCCGAACAGAAAAAAGCGTAATGTGGAACTTGGAACGTTCGTAGTCGAGAAGGTCGTCAAGTTGTTCACGGACGCCATGATTCGGGAATTCCAGAAGCTCGGTGCGTTGCGCTCAGAGGCAAAAGACACGCGGGCCGAGAATCGAAAAAACGCTCCCTTTGCATCCCATAAGGGGCTTGCAAGTTGCCATCGAGCGGCCCAGGTGCGCCGCCGCTTCCGGACCGCGGCGAGTCTCTCCATTAGACCACCGCGCCGTTCCAAATGTTTCTGACCTTGTGAATAGGGACCAACAGCCGCAGATTAGGGCAGTTCAAAGGTTAAGATACAATCCCGGCCTGGTCTTTCGGCCTCGCGTGAGTCGGTAGTACATAGCACGTAGTTACAGGAGAGGGTCCTCACGCGAGTATCCATTCAGGTCGTCTCCGAGATTCGACCGAATTGGAAGCTCTTGAAGCGGGGCAAAATGTTTTCTAAAAGCCAGATTAGATGATGTTTCCGAAAGAACACTTCGAATTCGCGGAGGTACTATCGACTCGACCAATCAGACTTCAATAGAAGCAGATAAATTAGAATTGCGCAGATTCAGACGAGGTTCCAAAACAGACCGATCGATGGCTACAAGGGGTAGTTTCCGCCGACGACATTCGATTAGTCTCGGAGAGAATAGCCGTGGGCGTCCAAATCGACGGCAGCTCCTTCAACAAGAGAACTCCGCATCAAAGAGCCTTTGGTATAATGCATAGGTCGTCGTGAGTCTCGTTGAGACTCGCTCCGGGAATAGATGCCCCAGAGGAGGCGGGAGTGGTCGGCAAACACTGCCGTATTCCTGCCGTCCTCGGGTCCGTTCAGCTTATGTCTATCTCTCTCTCACACGCTCGGAGTCAGCGCGTCCAAGATGGACGATTCGAGAGCAGAGAGCTCTATGAGCCCCGTGAAACATAATTCCCTAAGGCATGACTTCCTTTTCCTGATCCCGCCTCCTTTGAATGGGGAGCACTGACCCTTTTTCCTTCGAACTAGCTTCACTCGCCGAAGAACTTTTCCGTCTGGACGGGTGGAACGGCGCGAAGAGAGCGTCTTTCGAATCATACATCAACGAGCGCAAAAATCCCGAAGATCTCCTGGAGCGGGAAATAACAGCGTTTTAAATAATCCGTCTTGGACAAAGAAGCGAATGGCTCCGATCCGGACGGCCGGTCATCGAAAATAATAGCATCTGCTGGGATAAATCTTGCCGTCGCATCGTTTCAGATTTCCTCGTATCGGAAACGCCGAAACGGAAGTTGTTTTCGCCAGGACTTAAAAGGCTTGCTCACCTTTTCGGCGGAGGATCCGTCATGGCTGGGCTGGGCGTCGACGGCTTTCTTTTATCGAGCACGGAAAACATCTTCGACGTGTTCAGGTTGGGTTTCATCAGATTGAGTTCACTGAAAATCGAGGAGAATCTCACTCAGTCACCTTACCGTCGCATAGACCTTGGATTCTATCTAAGCAGGACACGCATTGCCGAACACCTCACGGAATCTTCTCAGGATCTGGGACGGTCCCCGTTTCTCGAGTTCCATTTTCACTCTACAGAATTGGACAGCATACAGACTGGGGATAATTGACCTATTTCTTCCGAACGCCTAAGCCCAATGCATGACATACACCTGCGAGAGCTTCTTTTTTTGTTTACTCATAAGTCAAATGTCCAAGTCTGTCGAAGGGTACGTCATGAGTTACGTCAGACACGATCGTACCCGGAGCTAGCGGCTGAGCTGTATCGGTCATCGAAAGTGGAGCGGGACGACTTCATCCGAATTTTGTGATCGAGTCACGCTAGGTAGGAGCTGATTCACGAGTCTCGTTCGAACAACAAACGAAACGAAGCACCCGAGACTTCTGAAGTTCTGGGAGCAAGACTGCGAAGACACAACGTCCGATGACGCTGCGATCTTCGGAACTTCTCCAATCTTTTCCCGTTTCTCCTTGACTTTTCCACCGCAAACCTCTTCCAAAACGAAACGGCCCGCGGAGAACTGACTGAGAGCAGGGCCGTTCAGAAATGCGCGGATTGCCGAGGAAAGATCGGCAGGAAGTCGAGCATGACCGACTATCCATGCACGGGCTCTTGACATTGCTGCTACCTGGGAGCACTGACTGAGCGGAATCGACTTCCTCCCTCAACGAAGCGGCCTGATCTCAGCTCCCGCGATTTCAACTTCAACTGAATCTGCTGCGATTTGCTAATTCCCGGTGGAGAATCGAACTAACCTCAGTGTCGGCACGATGCGTGATTGGTGCACATTTTCGTGTGCCCGTTTCCTTGTGTAATTCGGTGGCGCTACCCCCGCTCACGCAGAAGCTGTTGAAAAGAATGAGATTGTAGAATTATTCTCTCGCAGCAATCGGAATGCATTCCGTCGATCCCCACAAGGTCCCCGATTGGGCGCCTTCTTTTCGCTCTGGCCCATCGACGGATGGGAGTTTTCGCCGGAGGCACCCTCGCTACCTAAAGCATTCAAACGTTGGCAATGACCTTCGAGAGATTATTACCTACTTCTATTTCGAGTTCGTGCATTTAATTTCTGCGTCTATTTGGAGTTAGATTGCATCGGTCGAAGATCTCCTTCCCTTCTCGGACGTTCCGCGGATGCCTAATGGTTCCTAAACCAGCTGGTCAGGTCGATAAGTTGGTCTGTGCCCCTATGGGACTGATGACACTCCTCGTCGCGGCCCGATGGACCCCGCAGTCGAGACTGATCGTCTGAGCTCCGCGAATAATTGGCATGTCTCCATTATTTCCGAAAGCGATAATCATGCCCGCCTCGAATTCCGGGGAAAGAATTTCCCTCGATTCTTATTCTGCGGGGATCGATTGTCGATCGCTCGCGCTTCACCGTCAAGGTCCCTCAGACGTATAAAGGCGGACATAGTGCGGACCGTCAATGATCGTGCATTCTTATTCCTCGGCGAATCGATTCTCGCAAACCCGATCACGATTGGATCATCGTCGGCGTGGGAAGCTTCGGTTGCAAAGTTCAACTCAAGTTCTATCAGCGGAGGCTCTCCAGAAACCCAAGTTAAATCGTAATTGAATCGAAATCGCAGAACGACATCGGTAGGACAATCAAAGGTTCGGGATTAGTCGATTATTGGATATCGGGGTTGAGGTGAGGAAACTAAATGCGTTTCAGAGACGTCCACCGCGAATTTGAGACGAATCGATTCCGACAGTATGACAATGTTTGGCTGAGGATGGCTGTACACAAACACGTACCGGGTGGTCTGACATCACGCGGGCCCGGATTTCACGAAACCCTTATCACGACTGCTCACCGCCGGCAGCCTCAGTCTCACAGGACGGTACGCCGGTTTGAGAACCCGGATTTTTTCGAAGCGATGCTTCAGGAACCGCGCTCAGGCTCCAGAGATCACCAAGCGACCCCGACATGCCGACCGGAGTCACAAAGGAGGAGTAAAAGGAGATCAGGTCCCCACATCCGGTGCAGGGTTCAGATCATCAGACTCGAACTGCGGGGAAATCAAGGGAAGGAAGTATTGAACTTTCCGGGACGTCCTCTCACAGAATGAGTGGGAAAAACTCACGTTTATCGAAGGCCGCCGCAAATTGATCTCTTTGCCCCGAATCCGAAAAGAATCCGGAAGAAAGCGAGAATCCGAGAGATTTTTCCTAGATTCGTGAAGCAGCTGCGATAGAGCTTGCACGGAACCACACCGCGTCCTCGAGAGGCTGCGTTGTTCAAAAATAATAATCAACGCGGGATTCGCTGAGCTCCGAGCTGAAAGTCGGCTGAGCTTCCAGCTCTTTTCGAGGAATACTGAATGACTCGTCGCAAGTTCGTTGGCTGTGATTTTTCCACGACTGATTCTAACAACCGACTTTCGCCTCAGCCCCGCGGAAATGCGAACGTGATTCGAAAGTTCTCGCTGCGAAGTGCTTCTCTTCGATCGTCTTGCTTTTCTAACCACGTCGGAGCGGAAATATAAATATCATTCCATTCTGCTAGACTTGCGAATGATCAAGTGAACTTTTGCTGATCTCAGCTCTCCACGGGTCCCGCCTCTCCCAGAATAATAATAAGAATGAGATTCCGATGATAATTCTACCAATGTTCTCCGAGGCGAAAATTTCGCCGAAAATTTCTTTCGCCGCTCAAGGATTTGTCCAAAGCGACATTTGTGGGCTCCTGCCCAAGGGATGACTCATCGAGTCGGCCTCTGTCAGCAGGGCCTCCGATCAGCTACAACAAATCCACTCCAATCGTAAGATTCATATATTCCGCTCCTGCTCTCAATATGTCTCCTCATTGACAGCGAGCCCACAGAGTCGACCATGCCTACGATCTCCAGAAGGGGAATATTCCAGCGGACGGTACCGAGGGAAGTCCAGAACGCCGCGGGAAAAGAATCCCATCTCGACAGCGGCTAATACAACAGCTGTCACAGGTTCCCTCGAACTCTTATGATTCACCTTCAAGTTTAAGATATATCTGCGGTCTATTGATATCCTGATTTGTTTCTCAGAAATCGAAGCGACCCATGAGCCGGCGAGGATCCTGGGCTGTAGACGCGAAGTCAGTCCAGAGCATTTCCCTGAACTTTGAAACGTGCGAGCAAACGCCGGTGGACGTGAGCGATAAACGTCGGTCGACCGCCTGAGTCAACGTTCCGCGCTCAGGAGTGGAAATAGTGTCTCTACTAACCACTCGTATTCTCGAAAGCACAGAGCGCATACCCTTGAAAGAAAAATTCATCTCTCGTGCTACCTTTGCTGTAGCAGTATATCCCGAAAAAAACGATTCCAGTTCGTGCTCCAACCATCAGGTGATGTTCGACATGATTCCCATGGTCGCAGGTCCACTGTCACGTCTCTCGAATCTTCAAATATTTGCACATATCACCATGGCTTAGAACATAATCACTGTTCAACTGCGACTTATCGAGCCCACTTCGGAGAAAATAAACCAGAACGTAATCGAACGGCACAAATTCTAGTTCGATTTCGTCAAACGAGGCAGGATGATGCCACTTTGATGATTCTGCCGCTGCTGGCAACCGATGCACGAAGGTACCTAGCAGCCGTGGTAACCGCGACTGCTGTTGCCGGCAAGCTCTGACACTCCCGCGAGTGGCAAGGGACCTCAGAAGGCGGAGGAGAGTTCATCATCATCCTCAACAACGGCAGAAACATTAGCAACAGCGTCGACCGCAAATGTCCACTACGTGAGGGCATTCATGTCGGCAGACCAATGCAACTTCTGACTCACAGACTCGCTATTCCCCCCTACCTGGGTGCTCAAACGCTTCTCCGCTAGAGCATTGTCACTTCTCTCCGCAGCTCTGGCACACTGTCTCCTTCGTAGATTCAGGCTGACACTCGCATTTCGATCAGTCAGCCATGAGCGAGATCCTCGCAAGGGTTCCCGGACTCACACGCGTGAACCGCTATCTTGTCCAACAGATTCCAAAACACCATTGAAACTAGAAACTCGACTTGGATCTGGACGGCCGGCTCCGAAGGCGTGGCAATTGCGGCCTACTGCTCGCATAATAATTGGAATACTTTCATAGGTTCCATCTCTCGAGAGAAGGTAGAAAGAAAATGAGAGAGGAGGACGCCAGCGATGCTCTTGTTAAGTTCCAGCGGCGAGTTGATCCCCGATCAAATCGATGGGTGATAGGAATCCATCCGCTCACTTCTTTCGAATACGAGTGACCGGAAAGCTCATTACCGAATCACAATGCAATAAGCTCTCCATCATTATCGGATATGAAAGTTGGCACGATCAATATCAGGAAAGCTCCTTATCCTCGGGCTTATCAGCAGATCAATGAAGAAGGAGGAGGGAGGCATAGAGAACTCGATACAAGACGCGGGGCGAGAGTTATGAGAGAATGAGCGTGTGACCAAGGATCGACTCTTGGTCTTGTGGTCAATACTCATGCACGACACAGAAGTGTCTCGCGACGCATACTGGTCAGAGCTGTCCGCGCAATTCTCAGAAGAATGAAGCACAGTCCACTCCATCGATCAACGCATGTTACGAATTCGAGATGGCTCGCGGAATACGATATTTTGCTTCTAACGAGTCCCGAATAAAGTGTAGAAACAGTCTTTGGGCTCCCGACTCTCGATTTGTCACACAGTGGCGGAAAGAGTATGTCATTGAGTAAGACCGATCCTATCAGACTTCGAGAAACGCAACCCTCGGGGTTGTCTCTCCAATCTCATCTAATCGATTGGAAGCTCGAATCTCCGATGAGGAAAGAGCATAGACGATGAAGGAGAGAGGAATTTGAGAATTGACTCGACTTTCGTGATTTCTACGTCCAGTTCGAGGAACGTTTCTCTTCCCGCTCGAGAACATCGTGCCAAGGAACGCAATCACGGTGGCACGGTCCTATCGCTTTCGAATGAGACAAAAGAGCGGCAACAGTAGAGAAGAATGCAAAGATGTTTTGTACAGGACCACTGCTGAGAGTCGCTGAAGGTGCGAGCTCTTGGGCGAGACTCCGCGCTCTCTGCGAGAGAAATTCGATTACGGTATCCAATCCGATGTGATCTTGTCGGGTCAGATATCCCGGGAAAATTCACCTCCACGTTCAAGGAAGCTCAAGCGACGTCTTCCAGAAACGAACGCATGTCAGATAGTTCCAGAATCTCTCGCGCAATCGTCGAGCGCTGTTACTACTCATTCGTTGCCGTTTCCTCGTTCTATCGATGTCTACGCGTCATGTTCTAGATTCGGGCGGTAGAGAATGATCCGAAGTTTTGAGCGGAAGACGCTCCGAGCTACGCACACGAAATCGACGGGAGGTCGCCGCGAGACGGCTTTTGTTCAGATTTCTTGCTTTCGAGATGAGTAGACATTTATTTGACATCTTGAGCAGGGATTCCTAATTTCCCCCGGTGGAAAACCAGTTCGCGTCATGGGAAATCAAACACACAACGAGGGTGTGACTCGAGCAGGATCCAACAGTCGGATCTGCCCCCTTGGGTGCACACGACTCACGAAGCGAGATTCGAAATCTAAGTGTTCCGGCTCCGAGCAACAACCGTCGATTTTATCTGCTTTCGTTCCCAGACTTGACACCTCATCCCGGAACGGTAGACAATCACGATGATTCCCGAGCGATGTGTTCATGCGATTAATATCAGAGTCGTCCGATCGGGGGAAAAAACATCTGAATCGCATCTGAGAGAAGCTCCGCAAGTCGACGGATGTCCATACAATCCAACGAAATTTCCACAATCGTGCAGCTGCATTAAAATCGTCATGAGAAGACGTGGAACAATCACGGTAGTCGATAATACCGACAGGCCGACTATTACGAAATCTGCCTCGACACGAGTCTTCGAGACACCGAAGACGGAAAGTTGATGTTCCGTATTGTTTTCCGCGGATGTACGTATTTGTGGGCTGCCACGTACTCCGGAACCCAAGGAGGGCATTGCCCATGGTGACCAGAACGAGCTCGTAGCAAGCTCAAAAAACTTCTCTCGCATTCGAGCCCCGTCTCCCGAGGATTTTCCATTTGATCTCCCCATCGCTAGAATACGAGTATACGATGAGAATCTAATTTACGAGTTGGATGTTCATCTCGAACTGAGTCAGTCAAAACGAATCTAGACGATTCGGACTTTCTGATCGCAAGAGACGCTGACGAACTCGCTGGGAGGATAGAATTCGTAAACACTCCAGAATCATATCCGTCTCGTTCCTAGGCAACGGATAGACGCGAAAACTTCTGAGAGATCCTCTCCCATCACACACTAGCGATTCGGAATGTCCGTTTCAGGCGAGGAGTAGATACTGAATAAGATCGCAAGCAGATGGATGAGAAGGGATATCCATGAGGGAACAAGGAGAGGAAAGAGATGCTCGAGTGGCTCTAAAAAGTTGAATGATGGCCGTCTCCTTCTCTTCTCCTCTCGCGACGGCGTTTCCCAGAGACGTGAAGCTGATTAAACGTTTCCGGGCTTATCACGTCTCGACTCAGCGGACGTCATGAGGCGGAACTGATCTCAAACGCATTGATTCGATCCTTTGAAAATTGCTTCTTCGAAAGTTGCCCCCGCAATCCCGCGGGGAGGCGGAGTTCAAATCCCAGCTCCCAGACCCGCGCACCTGCGTACCTCTGGGAGCTCCTAAACGAGAACATATTGTAAAACGGTAATGCCATCTAAGAGTGCGGATCGCAAAGCGTGGTGAATTTTATTCCTGCCTATCTGTTCCGAAATGAACAGCTCGAATATGAAGTTCTACCTTCTTCGATCCGCGTCGTATCGGGCGACCGCGAGAGATATCGAAGAGAAGCGGCAGGAGCTACGAACGAGAGTTACGGCCAGCGGCGCGACGGCGCGCACGACAGAGAGCTTGTCATCATATCGTGGGTGTGGCGGAAGGAGAATTTACACAATACCGTTCAAGCTCCGTGACGATGGCTTCTTGTGCTGTAAGCACTGCGATTCCGGCAGTAGCTGAGAGGGCAGCGATTTCGATTTTTCAAATTTATCCATCGCGATCGTTTCATGCTTCTGACTCTGAGCTCGGCTGATTTCGGATCTGAACGCTGTCATTCATCGAAAACTGAATGCTCCAATGGACCGTCTTGAGGCCTGAAGCCCTCAAGTATTAGGTATTTGTTGGAGGAAATTCCCGCTATAAGTTGGGGCAACGATGTCAGAGATCTGCTCACGATCGTCGCTACGGATGATAGGAGCACTCATCACTCGATTCCCAGTAAGCGTGATGGGAAAAAAACGCCGATCGTCATGAGTGGTTTTACCGGAAGTTTGACGCGGTCAGAAGTTCCGTGATCTTCTCTTAGAGGCTTAAACGTGAAACGAACTTTTCTCTTGACCTTGTGGTCCGTGGGTTTCAACACGCAACGACTGCCGAGTTGAGAGAGATTTCGATTTCTGTCGAAAGAATCCCGACCGCGTTCATGACGAGAAAACTCAGCTGTCTGATGGCAATATCAATCGGATCGGCCGAGCGTCATCTCTCCGTGAATTGACGTCCAGGAATTCAAACTCGTCGAAGCGAACGATTCTCTGTAATGAGCCTCCGGGTCACAGAAGTCATTCGAGTTCGCTACATAGTGCTATGAAGGCGGAAAATCACAGAAGTAGAGAGCGCTCCAGAGGCGCGATTTCTGAACGGAGGAAGAAGCGGCTTCCGACGGGTTTTTCCTGCAGTTTACGCCCAAGTGCCTGAAGGAAGCTGATGATTCTGTGTGCGTCATAATTGTGTTGTGATGAATACCGCGTTAACCCGCGCTCTTCGGTTTGCAGACGCGTGTAGCTCTTTGTGGCTGTTCGCGTCCGTAAGTGTTTGTGAGAGTCAGTGTCTGCCAGTGAATGGATGAGACAGAGCCGAAAAAACCATGAACTGGTAGACGGACGCGGAGATAGGAAGGATCTTAGAAGACCCTATGCGGGAAGTTGTTATCCGAACAGCAGCCAGAGCGTAAAGTTTCTTTATAAATTGGTGTCGAATATTTTTTCGGCTGAAAAACAATTCCTGTCCGACATCGTTGCATCCTCCCCGCAACATGTTTTTCGTTTCCGCCGTTTAGGAAGCGAAGCACTTCTCACGGTATCAACCACAGACTGATCTTGTCCCTTCCCGGATATCGGGAGGGCTCGCTCAGGACGTACCATAAGTATGCGATATCCCTTTGAGTCCTGTTTGATTTCGAATCGTCGTCAGCCCCGAAGTCCCGCTCCCTGCACGACCGTCCAACGGAATAGTTCCCGTCGTCGACCCGAAATGTCAGGTCCAAGGGGATTCCCACTAGGATCTAACCCAACTTCCTGACCACGTCAGGGTACTTCTCACTGCCTAGTGGTTCCGAGATCGCGGAGAGCCAATGACGGAGTTGGGTACCCTTTGAAGCGAACCTCGCTCGGTACGCAGCGAGCGAAACTAGATTACCCATTCAGCCCACTAGAACACCCACTGTCCGAAACAGAAACTTCTAAATTCGAAACTCAGATTCCGACCCTGCCGCAACGATGTCAAGGTGTAAGCCGACGACGCGTCGCTGCCTACGGGACTATCAGATACGCTCATTGCCGGGAAGACGGATGAATCCGGGACCGCTGACCGCAAGGGGCAGCGGGCCATCGGAGCATTGTCTCGCAAAGAAATCGATTTAGTTGGCGACGACTGTCGTCGTCGTCGGGTTGCCCACGCTCATTGAACGTAATCACGTGATTTCGGAGCCGTTAATCCTCGATGCGGGGCGTCCAGCGAGCGATGACTTTGACAACGATCAGTCAGCCCCTGAACGCAGAAGCACCAGCAGAAGCCCCGAGGTAAGATCGCGATGCCGAGGGCAACCACAAGGGCCACGGCATGCGAGACGGAACTCCCACCAAAATGAAAGGCTCTAAAGGAGAAAACTTAACGTCAACATAACCGCCGAGCGCCCCGATGGGAGTTGGGCGTAAATTTCCGTGTTCAGCGAACGGGTTGAACACCACGACGATTATGCTGCTGATGGCTTTAGCACCGTACATAAAGCTGATGATGATTAGACTTGTTGGCGTTCTTGGGGTGACGGGGATCGTTGTCACGGCTCGCGTTCCGAGAACCGTTTGCTTTCTGTCAAGTGTTGGGCTTCGAGCCCTCTTATCCGGCTTGCCGGCTGTAATTAGCTACCCGGGAGGCTGCCAGACTGATTGACAGAATGCCTGACTGACTGAGTCAGCGACTGACTCACCGAGCGACGGAACGACTCCCTCACGGGCAAAGGGACTAACGGACGGACTGACCGACTGTGTTCTGGCCCTCAGTTGAGGGAGGACGGACGGACGGACGGACAAACATGGTCGGTAACAAGCGTGCGATTTCGACACGTTGACGGTGACTCCGGTGATTCAGAAACGTGCCACTTTCGAAAACCGGCCTTTCTGTGCCATTCAGCGGAGGGTCATTACCGTCGGCAATGTTCACAATTCACAATTCACCCACAATCGGGCGGATGGACATCGGAGTGGGCTTCACGGCCGCTGGGGTTTCAGTGGAAAGTCGTTCGGAGCGCGCCGATATCTTTTTCCTCAAGTTTCGCTGCGTATCCCTCCTTGCTTGACATTAACGGAGTCGAGTCGCTCCACGTTTTTTTCCTCTTTTTCATGTCAGTCCTCAGCGATTCGCATCGCGTTGTCGTGTTTTAAAATGTAATCCGATTTTATCCCGGAGTTTTCTCCTCCCGACTGGATTTAGCCCATGCTCTTATTGTACCAGCCCAACACTTCGGTACGGCCCGCTTCAAAAATTCAATCCGCAGTTCCCGTACTTTTTCGATGTCAGCAGCGGCTTCTCGACCGCTTCTTCCAAGAGCTATCTGAGAAAATTACGGTCCCGAGCTACAGGAAGATCACTGCGAATTCGCGTGACAGCTGCCGCCAGCACCGATGCGATCTGAAGCGTCGGTTTTTGAATCACTCGGCTTTGTGGACGCTCTTCACAGAAAGATGCAAGGGACTTTCAATCCATCCGACCCCAACCCTTTGTTTTATCCCATTCATTCACTAAAAGCTCTTTTGTCTCTCCCTTAGAGTCATCCACTGGTATTCATCTTTGTTTATTGATAGGAGCATGTAAGCGGTCGCTTTCGGCCATTCACTCACTACTAGGCTTGCACATTCATTCGAACAGCGATGCATCGCATTTTAGAATATTATTCTTCCGAACAATAAGAGCGCTTTCGTAACTCTTGGCGGAGAAACCTCGCCGTCACGTTTCTCGCGCGCGCGACCCATCGAGAGAAAACTGAAATCATGTGCGAATCTAGAAACCATCAGATGCCACTGACTCTTGTGGCTCGGGACAAAGTCGGTAGACATCCAAGACGAATGCTCGAAAATGCATTTCCGCCGCAACGTATAAACTGCATTTACGGTTCCGGAACTCGTTGCGTAAGTATACGATTGTACGAGGGCGGCGGTGGCGGCAGTTCATCGGCTTGAAATAAGTAGGATGTCGTTTCGTAGGCAATGAATTCTCATATTGAGTAATAGCGTAGACGGAGCAGATACACGGGAATACACACGCAGATGGAAATGGTCGGCTTCAGTAGGATCCTTTTGTGGGATAGTGATCGATGTTTCGCGAACATCAAATGTTCGTGAAGATCTATCGAAGCATAAAAACCATCAGTTTATTTCTGTCGAATCAAAGCTTTCAGCCCGTTGTAATCTGAGGTCAGTTTCTCCAAAAATAAACTCGACTTGTCCATCTGAGCTCTTACGTCAGAGTCCGATCCCTTAACTGACCAAACAGAGCTCCGCTTGAGTTGTTGACGACGGGCTAGGAGCAGTTCGAAAGATCTCTATTTCTAATGACACAGAAGGCATCGCGCGCACAACGAGGGAACTTCACGCAAAGTCGATCGTAGCCGGTCCTGTGTGTCTGCTGGGAGACGTCACGCCAGCCGAAATTTATAAGGATAAAGGAGCGAACAGGAATATAGGAACCGGAAATTACGGAGAACGGAAGGCGCTATCCCATGCAACGCTCTCTCCTCCTCCTCGATCGGCTCCGTCTCTCCGGTAGACTACGGCGCCTCCGTCAGGTGCGCCGGCCAGGGGAGAACGCAGAACCGGTCAGCATTGATGAAAACTCGGAGCTCGGACACAGTACTCGAGAGAAATACGCTCGATGATTAGAGCAGGGTCATATTGCCGAACACGAGGGGACGCATTCGGAGCACATGGCGTCGGGTTGGAGCACGGAGCGGCAAGCCGGAGCTCCGGGCGCACGCCTGAGACACTTGGTCGAAGAGAGAAGTGGCGATCCGGAACGCATGTGCTCCATGTAACCCTGTTGCGGCGTTTCTTCTATAAGGCGTTCAACCTTCTTGGCTGAAGTTGTGTGTAGAATATTTCGTTTGCGAAACTCAGAATAACTTCACCAGCACTTCTATAAGTCAGCAAGCGCTGCGCCCAAGGTTAATGCAAGCTAGCATGAGCAGAGGTCTCGTCGAAATATTGCTTCTTTCAGAAGAAAAACTCAGCAAAAACTTTTGACGATCGTCGGTAAATGGGGAGAAGATCCCAGCTATGTCATTGTTCCTTCCTCCCCTTCTGTTCAGAAGGCCCGCAGATAGGACGTTACACGTAGTGGGACTGGGCGCGGTTCGGGTTAAGCCGGTCTACTAAGAGAATTCGCCATTCGCTGGCATGTTTTTTTCATGGTTTCAAGGGAACAAATCCCTTCGATTTGCTTCTCCGCAGGGTCTCCGCTATCACTCGGAGACCGTTTGATATGCACGGAAGGAATCACTAGAAATTACTGCCCAGTGCGTGGCAGATTTCTGTTTATGTTCTGGGGGCCATGCGCTCGAACGTCTCAGGCAGATGGATGCGCCAGAGAACGTCTGTTACCCGCACGCTGATCCCGCTCGCGGATGCTCCAGCGTGGTCCCAGCTTTTTTTGGAGAGATCGAACATGAATAGCAAGAGACGAATGTGGAACGGAAATTTGAAAGTCGATCGCATCGATCCCGTACGAGTCCGGGAGTTTAAATGCCCAACGGCGCTGTTGTCAATTCGAATCGACTTACCGGTTGGGGCACCCTCTACTGTGCGAACTACTTATCCTCCGGAGAGAGATGTCGACTCTAGACCAGGGTACATGGCCTCATCCTGCCGAAATCAAATAGGTAGTGTCAAGGATTTCCTCCCGGGAAACCACGATTAACACCACCACAAGTCACACCACTACCACCCAGTCGCTCGGACTCACAGTCAGTTTTGAAAATTTCCTTCGTTCGATAACAGATGGCGCTTCTGGTGAGTGAAATCGTGGAGAGAGATCGGCGGGTCGGAAGGCTCCAAAGCTGTTGCTTTGTCGGTCCGCTACTAGCGTGTGGATTCCCTTGGTTCTGGGCCTATACGAACTTCTGTTGATGAGTCATGCGCGAGTGGGCCGAACGGAGCGCTTGGAACATTCAAACAGAGGTCATAGCTCTCCGCAGCGATTCCGTCCGACCGTCATGGGGTCAAGCCCGAGTCGCTCAGGAGGAGCTCCCGAGGTCTATGAGGCGTTGCTACATCGATTTCGGAATTAGCCTGAAAATCACTCTCTGTTGCGTCACCTTCGCCCTCGATCGGTACAGTGCCGGACGGGACGAAGGTTCCCGTCGCTCTCGGATCGAGCCCGGAGGTTGCGATTCTCGCCGCTCACCCTCCGCTGCCATCCGATTGACCGCTCCGAGGAGTGGGCCCGACCTGCCGCCAAAGCCTCCGGGCTGTCATTCTCGCGGCACAGCTACACGGGTCTGATAAACGTCACTCTCTCTCGCCTCGAGCGATCTCTGGGACAACTACAAACCATGGACTCGATGTCACGCGGCTGTCGCAACAGGTGCGACTACAAACATTGCCGACCCAGCTCCTAGAAGAGGGCGAGGCAGAGAGCTCTGAATGATGCACGGGTTGACCGACTGTGTTTTGATTCTCGAATAATCTCGAGCCTCGGTGGACCCCCTCAAAAATGACCATGCCGTTTATCAGGTTATTAACCTGATCGATTGCTGCTCGCACGGGAGTAAGGTGAGGGATCGATCTCTGCTGCCAGCCGAACCCTCTCACGGAATCTCTTCCTTGAAGAGGAGGTTCTTGACCTTGGTACGCCCGGGAACATGTGCCCGCGGGGCTCGTCTACGGGAGCGAAAGCTCATAGATAATTCCCCGAACATTGAAGCATGGCTCCGGCCTCGAGAATACATGATGGACCTTCATGACATTCCCTGGGGGGAGCACCGCCGAAATCATGGGTCTCCGAGTCCTAGCCCACCGTCAGACCCTGCATTTCTAAAGGAGCAGACCGGGAAATGTCAGCTCGGATCGACATGTCTTCACGATGCCGATCATCATTCTGTTCATATAGATGAGAGGAATGGATGTAAGGTATCAAAGTTTTTATTCACAGGTAAATTACATTTTTGTCATGCATCGCTGGATTCCTCCGAAAGTATCCGCTTCGGTGGATCTTGATTCAGAGGGAGGATGGGGGATAAGCTCCCGGTTGAATCGGGAGCGCGGATCAGTCTATCCCCGTTCAAGGGATCGTCTCGAACATCATGAATGATGATATCAAGTCATTAGGATATTGCGTTAGTCGCAACGGCTGGTGCCGCTGCTCTACTCTCATCCCAGAGAGACTAGAAATCAGGCAGGGAGTGGGGCGTGAGGCGAACAAGAACCGTGCACCTCCAACAGTTTTTCGATCGACATTTCACCCCGAAGATTTTGTAAAATTCGAGCAGAGCCCCAATAGGGGAGCACTGACGGAGAGGTTCGCCTCATGACTGCCACACTTCTGGAGAATACGTCCTCGGAGAGAAACAGAATCCAACTATTGGCCCCACTCCCTCAGCTCCCAAGTCTACGAGTTTTGGCTGATATTTCATAGGGACAGAAAAGCGTCCTCATTGACCCGGAACTTTTGTTCGATGCTGCGTCGTGGATAACATAGACGACATATAACGCTTAGAGTCTGTACAAAAGGATCACCAAATTCGAGGAGTTGAGAATTAGAATTCTCGACCCGATGTGTCCTCTCTAGGAATCCTCGAACATTTTGTCGAGATGGATGTTGAACTGTTTGCAGAAATTGAACTGATTGAGCACCACCCCGGGGACACCATTGCCGGCCTGCATGTCGATGAACCACTCGAGGTTGTTCGCCGAAATCGAGTTCATTATGGGCGGATAGGATGGCGGGGGTTTGATCCAAGAGCCGTCAGGTCTCTTCATCCGCTGCCGATTCGAAGCGAAGGTGGCCAAGTAGTCCCGCCCCCCGAGACATCGCAAATGTCTCACATAACAATGTTTAAGCGGAACGTCAGGCTTGAAGGTCTTCCACACGTATTCCTCGAGGTCCGCAGGGAAGTCCATCGTCGAATCTAGATCGTAAACGTAGCTCTTCCCCTGACAAGATTCATGGTAGTAAACCTAGAAGAGGAGAGAGCGGTGTCGTGAATACCGACTATTCGCATGAGGTAGTCACTCAGATGGGATCTGATCGAGTGACTGATAAATCTGATCGATTAATTGAAGGAAGGTAGCGGCCCCCCTGTTCAACCCACCAAAATGACATGGTAGTCCCAAACCACGAAGCCGTCGTTGTTCTTATCACCGGCAGTCTGCCTCCAAAGGGGGATACTCTGATACTTATTGGAGATGAATGTTACGAAACATGAGCTCAGGAGCTCTGGCTCGTTATTCTTCACGTATTCGCAGAGTTTGTAGACATTCTCTTCGCAGTAACATGATGTGTATATCAGGTCGGATCGAGGCGGCAGTTTCAGGAATCTTGGTGAAGGAACGATATCCGCTTCCATCTCTCCCTGAAAAGCGGGAAGCGTGTAGGATCAGCTTCGTTCAGATTTCTTTGAAACTCGCTTCTACGCTGGGAAACTCAAACCTCTTTCGAATTCCCGGAGGTTTTCAAAATACCTCAGGGGGTAGAGGAGGCTCTGTTCGAAAGAATTCACGAGTCGCTCTCATTATTTCGTAAACGACGAGTATATTTATTTTTATATTATGTACATATCATTGAGGAACAAAGCCCTCCGACAGGTGAGCTGAGCCTCAACATCCTCGGAGAATGAACTCAAAGCAGGCCTAGTTTCTGTTTCTCCTTGACCTTCTTCTTCACCACATCCATGTTACGCTCGTTCCATGTGCTCTTCCGCAACTTGATCGGTCGACTGCCCACATATTTTCCATTGAGTTCGCGCATCGCTTTGATGAAACCTTGGGGCTCCTTGAAACTGACGAATCCGTAACCTTTGCTCTTGTTGGTTCGTTTGTCCCGGATGACTTTCGCTTTAGTGAAGGTTGGATATTTTGAGAATACTCTCGTGAGCATTTCGTCCGTCACGTCATTACCTAAATCACCGCAGAAGATACGGAAATCATCGGGATCCCATTCCACTAGCGAATTGTCTTCCCAAACTTGCTGTCCAGCCATCCGGATAAGCTTTTTAGGCTTCTTCTCCTCCCGGACTGCCGGCGACGTGGAGGGCTGCGATGTCGCCGCCGGAACGGGTAATGTGGTTGGTACTTTCTGAGTAGAGACGACCACCGTCTCGGCGGGCACAATCTTGTTCTTCTTCGCTTCCTTGAGCTCCGCTTCAGCCTTCTTGAGAGCTTTCATGATCTCATCGTTGGCGAGATCCTTGGCTTTCTTCGGAGGCGCACTGTAGACCTTCACTGGAGGCGCGGAGATCGTGGAAGGACTTGGATGGTGCGAATGGCTCATTGACATGGGGTGCATCGGCATTGGCGGTCTCGGCATCATCATCGGAGGAATAGGAGGAGGTCGAATGGGAGCTGCGCGATGCATTTGAGGGGGAATGAACATCACTGCCGGCGGAGCTGGCGGCGGTTGCAAGGCTTGCTGGACTTGAGACATCTCCAGCTCGAAGCGAGTCATCTCTTCCTCGATCTGCCTGCGTCGAAGTTCGTCGTCCATGGCTCTTTGAGTCTGGAATGTGGGAACGGTCAGATGAGATGAGTTCATCTAAAGAGAATAACGTTTCCGAACTTGAACGTCGCTGGACAAGAACAATCCGACGATCCAAGCGAACGATCTGTCCGGCATCTGCTTACCTCTGCGCGGTGGAAATCGAAATTGAGGAATTCCCTCCGACGAAAGGCTCGGGGTAATTTTTGTCAAATCTGAATGCCTCTTTTCCGTCCGTTCGGTGGCGCACGAGCATTCAATCGTAATTGATCCTGAATTCAAAGATTCACGAGTGAACGTGAGACTCACCTCCGAACGGGAGCTTCACAAGATTATCCGCGGTCGTCACCTCTCACTCCTCACTGACTTCGAATATCACTGTCTTCGAAACGGAGTCCAAGCTTTTTATTGTAGTGCGACTCCAAAACATTCGAGGGAACCCTCTCCCCGCCCAGAGGTTTCGGTTCCGGCATGAATGCTCACTCTGCGCATTCCAGAGCAAAACTCGGATCGAGAGTCCATGCCTTTTTCGAAATCGTTTCAATCGGGGTGAGGGGATCGACTCACAGAAGAAGATAGCGAAATACCGATCACTGATTTGAGAGGGGTCCGCGAGGAACCCCCGCTCGAAAAGACTGCCTTTGAATGCTGGCATGTGGGGAAGCTTCACTCTGATCATTAGACTCAAAGGAATTCCTCTTCCAAATTCGTTGGGGGTGGGGGAGGTTCCGCAAATCGGTTGATGGGATTAGTTAATATCGGGGTATGAGTCGATCACGAGGAGGATCGAATTCCTCGGGCCCCACCGTGTTCGTGTTCCCAAGCTGGTTTGCGGGATGAAGCTTCTATCGCCGCCGTGGAGCCCGTGTTGCCGGACGAAGCTTCCCTTCTGGTTTCCTTTTTGCTCCGGGTGTTTAGGTGAGTGGCTTCGTAGCCTGAAAACTGGTTGAAATATTGTGCTTGAACGCCCAAATCTCACAGTAAGAGCGTCGAATTGGAGTCGAGGACCAGCCACTCTTCGGTGTCTCCGGAAATCGCGAAGTTCGTGCCGGTTATCTCGCCCAGAGCGTTCGAGGTCTCGTCCACTGGATCTTACACGTGGTCTGTTTCATTTTCAGAACAAGCACTAACCATGCAGAACGACTCCGGAGAATGTGTGGATATGTACATCCCCAGGAAGTGGTGAGTCCAATGTGTACTTTCATAGGACGTCCCGCAATCGATTGGGAGTGAGCTGGAGGCTGCCCGAGCCGACAGCTCCTTCGGCGCTCGATCTGTTGTTGATATCTTCCCGTATTCGCAGCTCTACTTCCAACCGCATCATCCACGCCAAGGACCATGCCTCGATCCAACTGGACTTGGCTGTTCTCAACGACAAAGGAATCGCTGTAATTGAAGACACTAAACGTTTGGTGATCTGTGGAGCGATCCGGAGGATGGGAGAGTCCGACGACTGCGTCAACCGCCTGGCCAAGGACTTCGGGATGTTGCCGCAAAACCTTTAATAAATAAGTTGTTCCTCTGGAACAAATGACTCGTTTTCACTGTCGCTGGTCCTATGCTGGATGACTCGACATCTCTGCATGGAGAATGGGAATGCGTCGATCAAAGTCAACTCCTTTCACATCCGTGGACCTCGAATTCTCGCGGGTCTGCCGCCTCCTTGAGTTCCGTCTTCGCAGTGGCCTCGGCTCTCACATAGGTCGTTCTCCTCCGCAATGGGGAGCGTCTACATTGTGGAACCGTTCTGGTTCTTTGAGCTACGAGGTATAGAAAATTGAGTCAATAATTAAATTTCTAGTCGCCCCCCTCGATCAGAAGTTTGACGATGGCTCGTACATATTCTTTTTGGAACAAATTTGGTGAGGCGCGAATAATAAAATGGAAAATATATGGCTGAGAGAATGCGATATAGATTCTCTCGTCAACCGTCCATAATCTTGTGTGGTGCTTAGATCATCGACTCCGCACAGACAAGGAACGGGACAGCGAATCCAAGTTTGATTAGGCCTCTGGCCGGCTGACCGGAAGACTTGACGAAGCTTTGGACAATATTTTCAAGCGAATAAATCTCTGTTGGGGGGTCCCCAACTCCTGGAATTCCCTTCTATCCTCTACGGGCGTTTATTCCGTGTGTCGACTTGACGTGCTGGTTAACTGTCTTATGGGAGATCATATTACTGATCACTATAGGGGAGATATCGTGATCATTCCGCCATCGGATAGTTCTGAAAATTCTCTCATGGTATCGGAAACCGGGAAGCATACGATTTTCTGAATCTCCCAATAGGGAAGTAGGTACTCTCTTTATTCCTTCGAGACTAGAATCAATGAATATTGTTGACAGCATCACAAGATCGCAATGAATCTGAGAGAGAAACTGATCCGTCTTCAAAACATGATCCCCACAGGAAACATGAATCGTCCAAAGCGGTCCTACGAGGACGGGGAATATGGGGTCTCGATGTAAATTTCAGACACTCGTTTCCCATAATATGTACAGAACAAGCAATATCAGGTGTTTATGAATCCATGTAAACCCTCGTCTTCGCTGAGACGTCTGACACTTCCACAATACGGGTCATCATCGCTGGAGACGCTTAGAATCGCAGGATTATTTTGAGCACCGTTGCGTCGTCATCGAGAGCCTGACGGAACGCTTGCGCGTGCTGCCACGCGCAGTCGCCTTTGCCACCGGTCATTTCGCATGCGACAACGATATCTTTGGAATTGTCTAAGGAGCCCGTCAATTCTGCAATAGATTCGTGCCGGTTAGAGCTTGGGATCTCGAAGTCGGCTTTCTATGATGAACGATGAGAGCTCAAATAGTCGTGCATATCGGAATATTTCTGCTAACTCACCGTTGTTCCTGACGCATATCGTTGTTCCGTCGGCTATGACGTTGACCACTGCCTTCCCGTTCTCGAAAACATCCGTCTTTAGATAAATTTCTATCGACCGACAGGGCTTGGTGACTTTGAACTGGTACCTGAACAATCCGTATTCCGTGTTCGGGGAGCTGAGAGGGAGGTAGATTTTGAAGCACATTCCGAAAAGAAGACTCCTAACTGCATTAACGAGGCATCAAACATCACGAGGCGCTCATTCTAGGGATTTCGCCACAAGAGAAAACAGGTGCCCCACCGTGCAAGGTACGCCATCTTCCAGTCTTTCTCCACTTTTCTGCTGACATTTATGCAGGTTTCCAACATTCTCGTCCATCCCGTGGTCCTCGAAATCTCCCTCCCGTTCTCTCTCAGCGTGTATTCGTCCCTGTCGATCATCAAGGGGTCCGTCGATTACTCGGGGACAGTCGCAGATCATTTCGTCGAGCAAATCGACTACATGGATACACAATGATACGGATTCGAGAAACGACTCACTTGCTCGAGACGTAAGTTAATTGAAGCTCCTTGACGTCTGGGTTTTTGTTGGAAATCACAGTTTTTTCCGAGGTCTCGTTGCGGGCCAAGCGCCAATCGAGGTCTCCCGAGACTCGCCCCCCGTAGGACTTGTCCTGTGCGTTGTACCTAGTGGGAAGAGAGCTGATCTGAGCACACTGGGAGAGGGATCTTCCAGGCGCAAAAATGGAGCGAATATCTGCTTCGGATTCTGAATAGAGTATTTGAGCTGAAGCAGAAATGTCAAGAAAACTCACTTCGGCGGAGTCAGAAACTCGGTGAGCTCCATGACCCGTCTCCTGGCGATCTTGTCTTTCTCCTCCTTAGAGAGTTTTTCTTGGTATCGTCTTGTGCGGACCTCTTGATAACTTGAGAGAAAACGTCTTTTCAGTCGATACATAGGTGAAAAGGGCGAGTGATTTCACGAGCTTCCGAGGCTCGGAACCCTGCATACGGATTCTACGAGATCTCCGCCAATAAACTTCGAAATCGACTCACTGGATGAGGTCGGTCTCGTCGATAGCTGTTCTCAATTTCATCGTTTTTTCGAAGTCTGTCACGTACCTCCACGTGACATCAGCTGTCTCACACGAGGAGAAAGCCAGGATGTATTTGAGTTTCTTGCCTGAAAAATTCGAGGTTTTCTCGCTCCATTCCGAAATATTGGAACCCCGTATTATGTTCCGGATAGCGGGCGAAGGCCCAGATACCTTCCAACAGAGTCCTTGTTTTGAGGAATCACGAAGTTTGGGAAAGCTCGGGGAAGCGATCACTCACCCCATCCAACTTCATACATGAGCGGTTTGTCTATCTCGGCTTCACAAGCGTCACAATGAAGCCATCGGCCTTGGGCCTCAGACCAGACCTCCGTCCACACATGATCTGTCACGTCGTATATGTACCTGCGACGACTCGGAGTTCAAGCCCGAGCGGAGCCAAGAGCTGTATACGATTGCACAGAGTCCCGGCAGAATGAATGGGTTCTCACCTCGCATCGAAGTCAAGGGCTAGACAGAACAAAGTGAAAACATTAGCCCACTCGCCGCAGCGGCCAACTCGAGTCTCCATGAGTTTCCGCGGGCAGTTGTACCTGGCGGAGAAAATCGACGGCTCAGCTATGATGCTCGTAGAGGATGAGACAGTGAGGGAGGTTGCGGTGCCATTTGCCGAGTTAAGCTAGAAAAAGGGACACATGCATGAGATCCAGGGCATACCTTGGGAATCGATAAGATTTCCGACACTTCGCGCAAAAATAAGACTCGACTCTCTCTGCGAGATATCTCATCTCTTCGCGCGATGGCGGTGTCAGTCCCTGATGATGGGTCTGGACTTTACAGGTTTCACATAACGGTTGGTCGTGCCATGAGAAGAATTCATCCTTAAACCATTGTATCAACTCCACTAGTAGGAGATCCTTTGCGACATCCGGGGACGGGTCTTTCGCAGCGACGCGCGCTTTCAAGGTTTCGGTTGGGACGAGCGATGCAGCTATCGCGCGAGTTTCTTCATCCTCGTAGCGCAAGCATACCTGGAGTCGAAATATCGGCTTAGAGAAAGTTCTCTCGGTGATCCTCATCGATTTTATCGAGTTGACAGAAAACGGCTGAGTATCATTCGAGAATTTCCTGCGCGAAAGTACGCATGTCGACCGAGTTGGTCTGAACCGGCCAAGTCTACCTCGTGAATCGCATCGAGTTCTCGGAGGAACGGATGCTTTTCCATCTGGGAAAAAAAATAATTATCATTGCAGGAGATGCTAGGACGCCTCCTCCCGACGAAAATGTTTACCGGCGCGATCGAGAATAGACTGGAGAATTCGACGGCAGAACAGACCGGTGATGCCGATAAAACGCCAAGAATTACCTCTTCGCTTGAAAAACTCGCCAGTGTAACTTTTTACGGATCACCGATCTAGAAGTGGGGAGGTTGCGATGGTGTAGAAGATTTTTTCTCCAAGTCGTCGTTTCTCGCTAGCGCCGAAGCAGACCGCTGCCGTTCGTTGAATCCGAATCTGTCGGCACTGTTTGCGAGCAGGCCGCACCACATTCTGTTTACCACGGAAACGAGAAAGACTACCACCGAGGGCGCCACTTGATAGCAGTTCGGTTTACCCTTTAACAATCGATTCCGTCATTCATGGCCTAAAGTAATCCTCTCTTGATGTGATGCAACAAACATATATACGAGTCGTTCGCGAATTCAATCGTCATCTCAACTCTGTTGAGCCTCTCCCTCCCGCCGGCCTAAAAGGACAGGGGACGGAGGCACGACATTCCGCGAAAGGCTGGAAATATTTCCAATGTTTCCCTCGGTGGACAGTCCTGGAAAGGGTGATGCAGTTTATCCACCCAAGACCCTTGACGCTGCACTTCTCCGAGGCGCCCTCCGTAGATCCCGGTGGGCTATCTTCATCATGCATTGCTTTCCGTTGAGGCTTTGGTGTCTCAAAGTCCGAATTCCGGCTCCCCAATGCCGCCGACATTGACGCACTGGATGAGGGTATCAGTCGTCAAGGATCGCTCCGAACTCCGAACAGAGGCCAATCTACCTTTTCTCCATGTCTGACACTTCCCTAATTGCCCCATTCTTTTTTTTCTTTCCCCGCGCGGAATGCTCCTTTCGGATCAGGAGTAAGAGAGCGGCGACTCCGACGCGGAGGACCCTTGCCACCCTCAGGGCTTCCCCAAATCAGTCACAGCGACGAATCTAGAATCCTCAGACGTGCGGAGGGCGTTCCGATGCCACGTGGTTCCGAGCATAGCTTGCTGCTATCCATCTAATTTCATCAATGTTCTGTGGAGTTATCCGAGCGAGCGTTCGGAGGATCAGGATCGTCCTACAGGCGACAGACGCCATCCCGGCTTCAACACTACTCCGGAGTTCCGACCTGGGTCTGAGCCGGTCTCACAAAGAATTAATGATGAGCGGCGAGAATTGGTTTTCCGCATGCCATCCTGAGGTAGGAAGTTCCTCAGGTCCCCTAGGCTTGACGCAAAAAATTTCACTCCGGTCACGAGTTTCGTGCCTCGGCTCATCGGGAGCGCTCGGTCCGAGCGGCTCGGAGACACACCGAAGGACCGCCTCGGAACAACCCTGGGGACTGGAATGTATCGTACATTCGAGCACACGAGGGCACAGCCTGAATCATTCCGGAAACCTCGATATTGCCGCAGACTAGACGACCGAGGGGCTTCCCTGAAGTTTCCAGTCTCAGCCCAGCACGAACCCAGCACCATTCCCGGCAGTTGGTCATGGACGAGGCGATTGATATCCTAGAAATATTCACCGATTCGTGTTTGCAAGGTCCACGTCGGTCAGTGAGCCTGCTCCAGATTCATGATTGTCACCGAGGTGCAGGTGCCGAGCGTAAGTCTCGGTTTCTTCGGCATAGGGATACATCTATCATCACCAGGGCCGAGAGCCGCGAGCTCGGACTCAGAAGCCGTAAGCTCCAAGGGAATTACTGGGCAAGTCCCCGCAAAAAGTTCATGGAAGCCGAGAAACGCCGTGAATATTCGGGGAAAGGGCTGTGAATAATTCTCAGCCATGATCATCGCTTATCTACGTCAGTCGACTAGGTCTCCGTCGAGCTCCGGCAATCGGAGATACTGTCGGATGACGTCCTCCTTTGTTCGTTATTGCACAGCTCTCAGTGCACTCAATGCAGTCGATATGTTTCGTAAGGAGCGCTGATTCGGCCATGTGCTGCTTGTTCGCTTCACGCCCCCGCAATCAGTTATGTAAAAATGATTCTCGAACATTGCAGGAGTAGTGTCTCCTACTGTTCGAATAGCCTGAGTTTTTTTCCGCAGAGAGGAGCGATTCCGTGAAAGCTATGTGTCGCCAGGCCGTGGAGTGTAAGCTTGAATCATCGTGTCCTTCGTGTTGGGGAAGCTCGGGGAGATGCTGCAAAACCCGGAGGTCTTGCAGCCTCATGCTACTCAGAGACTCCGAGGTCGGCACCCACGCCTCCAGTGTCAAGGCGCATGTCACCCTTTCTCACCAGCTGCACGGTAAGTAGGAATATTGAATACAGAAGAAGCAGCAGTCGGTTGGTTTGTTAGAGCCTAGCTCATTCGATCGGACGGATTGATAACGCGGAGAGACACTCGCACAAGCGCATAGTGACACGGTGCGACGAATTTCTTGAATATGATCCAATCAAGGATCGTTGGGAGGAACGTGTGAATACAAGGAATGACGTCTCGCGAAGAACCGCGAATTCGGGCTCAGTAGCTTCCGAATTCGGGAGGACGAGAGATGAAATGTGTAGCAGTGTATAGGAATTCAATCGAATTCAGGCCCCCCGACTCGACTTTTTTTCGCGCGCCGGAGCTGTTCGTGGCTGAAGCTCTTCGGGTCTATTTCCGCATCGGAGGCTGGATGTCGCGGGAAGGTTCGAGTCGAACCGTCGCGAGACATGGAAGTCTCTTGTGTATTTCAGGTAGCCGATTGTGGCGCAAGATCGCACGAGCGTACCTTGTAGCATACGTCCTCGAATGACATCCATTCTTCCTAGGTATCCTTCGTTGACCCGGACAATTCGAGGCTCATCTCCTGGCAAATCTACATTCTTCCGATTGGGTTCCAACCGAAAGGTATTTCAGAGAGGCCGAGGAAGTTTTATTTGAGAAGGCGCGGTGCATCATGAGGGCCTTGGGGGATTTCGATTCCGACGATCGTGAAAACGCTTTGGAATAAATTCTAATGTCCTCCCCTATCCTGTTTCTGAGCGGTCAGAGGTCAAAGGGACCACTCATGGAAGCTCGTTCCCACCGTGTCTCCGAACGACCGCAAAATGGGGCCGGCCTGTTTCCAAATTGGAACAAGCTCACGGAACTTTTCTGAACTCCCGATTCTGATTCTTTTGCTTCGAGGCTGTGCAGCTGAATGCACAAGATCTCTTACGAGTTGTTACAGATATCGAGAGGTTTCTCCTGCGAATCGATTTTGATACTCCAGAGTATCGCGATGAATCCATTTATCCACATTCATCTAGGCTTAAGTCGTAGATTGTTTAATACCTCTGAACATACACTGTAAATAATTGTCTTATGCCATCCCTCAGCGAGCTACTCAGCTCTTCGGGAAATACTTCCGGCGAATAAATTCAAATTTCAACGTGACCGGAAAATTACACTTCGGAGCTCCGCTCAGGATGTCGTCCGGGAAGAAGCGGATTTCGAAGCGGACGCCGCGATACCTCGTCAGAGACCGGCCGGCGAGCGTCTTTATTCTCACAGTGACGCAACGAGGACGATGTCTTGTCGACAGGTGGAGCCGCGGGAGGAAGAGTCTCGCTGATTTGGGGGAAGTCTTCCCGATCTGTTGCCTGCAGGGAGCCCGGTCCCCGAACGGAGAAATGTGGAAGACCTTGCCAGACCTCATTCGGGTGCAAGCATCGTGATACCGACGGAGATCAACGATATCAGACCGGGATCTTCGCTTTGTCATACCTGGAGTGAGGCATCACACAGACAAAGTTTCATCCGAACTGAAGTTCTTTGCTCAACTCCCACCCACGTCACCCTCACGGGTCACATGCGCAGATGGAGGGTGGATCGGTCTATCACTGTTGATCGTGGCATCGAACAGGGATGCTGTATAGCTCTTCCGATGCAATAACGAGAATTCCTGAGGCGTTCCTGGCACAGTACCGGCAGCGTGGAAATATCATGCTCCTCGCTTCGGCTGCACAAGGAATCGGTGACTTCCTGAATTTCGGCTTCCACGCAGAAGCCTCAAGCGGAGGATTGTCATTAACTAGTTTTCTGTCACGAATAAAACACATAATCATCTTTCCGAGTGTGATGACGGCTCGAGGATCGGAGCGAGCTCGAAGAGAAGCGCGCCGGGTGTAAATAAATTGAGAGAGGTGCGACGATTCTTTTCCTCGATACGAGATTGCATTGGGAGAAAACGCTCCTGATTCTGTTGTCATCGTCCCCTGGCTCGACGCGATCTTGTTCGAGCTTCATGGATCAGGTATTCACAGATGAGGAGACAAATTATTCAGATTATTCGAAGATCTATCCTGAAATTATGAATTTCTGTGCCCTGCCCTCGTGTTCAATCTTTTAGACTTCATCACACTTGTCGAGAGCCCTCATAATGAGCCTCGTCGCCCTGACTCGCTCCTGACGCTGCTCTCTCCCTCCCTTTCTCTTCGCTCGGTGCGGGAGTATTGTCTCTGATTGCGCTGCTGGGCGCACTGACAGCCCTTGCAAAAATCCCCCATCAACCTGCAGCCAGCGCAGCGACGTGGAGGCGCCTTTGCATTGTTAATGAAGCTTTAAATTCGTTTTAATCAGCCCGTTCTATGCCTCGTTCCCTCGGTCGTTCGATACGACGCAATCAACTAATGAAACGTAGAAGAAGGTTGAACTGCGCATTAAAGACCGCCACGATTAAAACAACGTCCTGTAAGCTGACCTGCTGAACCTTGGCCGGCGGGCCGGCCGGGATCGTTCCCCCAGTCGCCCTCGACCCTGGCTACGACAAATGCGATGAGAATTTAAATTCCGGGCGGAATACTTCGCTCAAATACCGGGGATTAATGACAAATCGATACTTAGGACCTCATTTTGAACTTTATTTAGCCCAGCTTAGCCGCTGATGATGTTTCTACACATCGCCTTGCACTATAGTTCAGCTGGCGTTCGCAACATCTCCTGTCGTGAATTTCCGAGTGAATTCCGACCATTTGTTTCGAGCGGTCAAATTATTCGACGGAGTTCCGGACCCGGCACGTCTCCCACGATGCCGTCTCGGTGCTATTGTTGTCTCAGTCTCGTTTGGTGTTGTGTTCTATTGCGAAAATAACTATTGCTCTGCGTGTTGTTCAAGTCTGCTCCCCGAACATCTCGCAGAAGCCAGACTTGCGGTGAACGGAAAACCAATCTTCTCTCGTAATTCCTCTGTTTGCTTCGCTCTCTCGCTCAGCCGACACTCGCTTGTTCCTGCGGCGCTATACGACGTACGGTCTATAAATACAATTGTCTTGCACGAGTACTTCCTGCGTGGTCTCTTTCGGTGAGCGAGGTGCTTCGTCCAGATCCTCAGGATCGAGGTCGCGGGACGAATCTCGTGATGAGCAATCGTCCGGAGATTCTGGATAGTCTTCTTGGTGGTGATGGTGGTGGGAACTCAGACTGAAGTTCAGAGGTAGCCCCGAAGCGGGCGTCTGTGGCACTCCGTGCATCAGCATTCCCTGGTTGCTCAAAGAGCTCAAACCCCCTCCGATCGAGGTTTGGGAGGATCCCTCGTCTTTCTTCTCCCGACTCCCGGAAACTTTCGCTTCTTGTTGAGCTTTTTTGCTGCGTTTCCATTTCATCCGCCGGTTTTGGAACCATATCTTCACCTGCCGAGGGAAAAATATCTTGTTCTCCACCGTTCATTGAGAAAGCGATTCCACGGTCATTCTGAGTGCGAATTCCGCTTGATGGAAGTCGGAAGCCGATGGACTCACCTGCGTCTCCGTCAGCATGAGGTTAGTCGCCACTTCGAACCGCTTCGGTCTCGAGAGGTACTTGTTCATTCGAAACTGATTTTCCAATTCTAGAAGCTGCTGTGAGGTAAACGCTGTTCTAGGACGTCGGGTCTTGCCCAGGAGATTTTGCTGTGAGCCTGAAACGGAAACCCCGGTTGAGAATAGAGACCATCTCGGAGGATCGGGACGATCGCGCGGCTCTATTTTGGTGGGGAAACCCCACCGTGTTCCGAATGAAAAGAAAAACGTGGACCGCAGACGGAATCCGTGAAATTATTATATTCACAGGACTGAGAAATATCCCTCCCATCGTCGTTTCCATCGAACTCCGTCAGATCAATCGGACCATCAGTCCAGAGACTGAGATCGCAGCGGCTCATGGATTGGATGGAGTCGATTCCGATTAGAATCTTCCCCGGAGCGAGCTCATCCTCACGAGCGCATTTCGACTGTGGTTTCCCTGAATGAATGAGAGGCTGTTCGCTTCGCTCGTTGACTGCTAATGATTCAGGGGAACGAGAGCGGGAGACTAATTTGTGAGGTCATGACCATCATCACTAGCTCCAGCACAATCGAGACCACCATCCGCGATGCGACTGTGATCCTCCGAGCTTTTACACCTTCCCCCATCCCTCCGACCCCGAACGGGGTCTTTAGACCGGCTCCGTGACAGACTGGTCGTCAACTCGCATCCCCTCGCGAAGTAGTGGTGGAGGGGGTGGTGGGTACGGTGGTGCTCATGGTAGCTGTAGTAGAAGGAGAAAGAAGAAGAAAAGTGGGAGTCCCCTTTTTTCTCTCCCCGCGTTCACTTATCTGACAGATGGTGTGATTAAATTAAACTGTTTGCCACAAGAGAGCGGTTTGCTTGGCAGGCCGATTGGCTCACACGAGCCGAGGAGCTGGTCAACTTTGCCTCTGCCAGTGAGCTCCGCCACGTCCATGTGCGAACATGAGGCGCAAACAGAACAGCAGAGCTTTCTCGCGATGTTGACCGAAAGAACAGTTAGCTGCGGGATAACGGGAAGCTGAGAGAGGATCCCCGAACGAGTCCGCTGCCCGATAATCAAGTTCGAATTCGTGCAATTAGCAAAGTTTGTGTGGTGCCGCTCCTACCGCCGCTGTATCAACTGTTTGTGCCTTCAGCAACTCTCTTACGAACAGTCGTGGAACTAGGGGGAGAGAGCGTTCGCGTTAAAGAGACGGGGGAAAATACGGGAGGAGTGCGGGACGGGAACAACGCGGGCGATGGCGGAAGCAGCGGCAGCCGCGGCGGCTGGCAGAGTAGCGTCCAACCCACCCTCAATCCCTCGGCCATTATGCTCCCGAGGGCAGACGTTGGTTACCATGGGAACTCAGTCAGTCGAATTGCCCTCACTGAATGAGTGGCTGCTCCTTTCTCTGCTCCTGCCTGTGCGAGTGTCGGTCGTTGTGTACGAGTACAGCTATCTGCAGCGGGCTATGCTAGGCAAGCCGAACGAGAACAGGATCGTGTTCCTGTGTCTCTGAGTGAGTTGTTGTTTTGAGTGATCACTTAGCCAGATGCTCGTCGGAGCTCCCGGCCCCCGAGGCTGGCATCGCTCATCGCCGCAGCATTCATCCTTCACGGCTGGTGGAAATCGCGACTACCGTAGAGGCTTCTCTTCCAGGAGGCCCGATTATTATCACTGACACAATCACATCATTATTATCGTGACGAATCGGACTTTCTGAGGTCGAAAATGAGATTCTCGGCTCGACTTTGAGCCCAGGGGCATGTATGATATATCTTCTGAGGAGTCCACATCGCATTGGTCTCAGATTCCAGGGGAAACGTCCAATCGATCCATCTAGGATTCTCCTCTGGCTCGATAGCCCGCTCTTGGACAGGATTCCTTTTGTTTGAAAAATATTGTTCCCTCAACTGCCCGTTTAATGGCTGTCCCGGTCGAATCGACTTGGATGTAGCCTCCCCGCGCGAAATTCGAGCTCACTCCCTTCCCAATTGGGTTCGTATTTGTCGACGGGTCTTCAAGTCCCCCGCTTCAACTCAGACTGAAATCGATAATTGAATTTGTTGTTTTATTTAACCCGAGGCAATCACAGTTGATCCAGTGGCTGGCTAACTGAGCGCAGCGGGCAGACAGGCGGGAAAACGGGAGAGCGGCCGGCCGGGCGGCCAGCTACAAACGAACCGACTTAATCCCATAAGTGGTTCAGGGGGTGAGCAAAGGGCGCTAACCCAATTCTCGATCGAGAAACGGATAGATAGACAACGAGTGATGCACTGCTCGAAGAATAGATGGAGTGAAGGGATTAGCAGTCTGAATGAATTGCTGAATCCTTCGGGTTGAATCTCCTCCCCTCAAAACTGTTCCACCTGATTTGCGTTTCTACATCTGTCTCTACAATGTTCCGAGAGATATCCCTGATGTCGCACATACGAAGCTTCGCAACGAATTCAAGACGAGGATCATTTCGCTTTCCGGACGTCTCCAGCTGTTTCCTCGCGAACAACAAACATCCACTATTCGACTCGCGGATACCTGCATCTCGACTCTCGCAAATCACGAACCAATATCTTCTCGCATCGCGCGCCGCCAGAAACACGAGGAGGTTCCCGTTTTTTGGTTCGAATTCTTCCGGGGAAGATTGCGTGCGATTGAGGACTTTGTCTCCTGCTCGATGTTCGGAGGCGGAAGCGACAGTCGACCCATACTCCTCGGATCGCTTACACCTTGTTTACGTTACGGGATGCCCTTCTCTCGATGCCCTTCCGTGATACTGGACTTCCCTTCCCAAGCTCCGAGCTAAGGGCGAAGCTCCGGAGGTTTCGTCGTCTAATTCCGACAGCATCGCGTTCAGTTCCCGTTCACAACTGACGACGTCGTCGGCGCGTGAATCCTCATTCAAAGACTGTTGAACACCGTGAACTCTCAATCATGGTGATATGAGGTTCGGTCCCTCAAGAAAAACGTCTCCCTGGTGGCGACTCCGGAGAGATCCGACTGCAGCGTGATTTCCGGGAACCCTCCTGAGATATCAATTCGCCGAATGCAATGCTCGCTCATTCGTTTCGGACGGCGACTGGCGATGAGAGAAATGGTGCAACTCGGTACCGGCTCTGCACCATGAGCTTGACCGGGAACGAATGCCGTTGAATGAGGACGTTGCAAGCTTTCTCCAAGGCTCAGAGATCCCGCGTGCTCGCGCGATGAGTCGGTATCACCAACGCTCGACCCCATCTTCGACTGACTACTCTTTCCAGCGGAGAGCAGGAACGATCTTGCTCTCGATCGACGGAATATTGCATCGAATCACTGATGGGGGTCATTCTTCCCTCCGGATCCTGCTTGCCGAGATCAAGCCATCTGATCAAGCCATCATTCTCCACCTCATGTCAGATATACACAACATTCGTTGGGGACGTGACGGAGAAGGTCTCTTATCGAAAATGCGAGTCTCTTTCGAGCTTGCCCGGGAAATCACGGTGTTGATGATTGCGTCTTTTGGATCTTTCGAAGGTCAGAGCAACGAACGAATTTTTCCGTCGCAGCCGGCCCAAGACCTCGGTGTCTTTGGCTCCTCTGCACGCGCGATCGATACCGCGCGTGTTATCTCTCGCTCTCACTCAGAAGCAGTTCCTTCGAGAATTCCCCGATAGCTATGAATTATTGCTTTATGATGAAACAACAAGAAGTCATTCCTATGTTTTCTTCTGCCTGCTAGTCAATTCGCTTGTTGTGAGAGCAAATGTACACATACATGCGCCCCAGAGTGCATTCGGGGTGGTTTATGGCCGATCAAGCGGAATGTGGTGCTCGACGTTTCCTCCGTTGGCGTTTGAAAACACCGTGTTAACTAAGCTAACTACGCATCGAGAAATTCGCCGCCATAAATAACCACTGTCTGACGTCAAAACGCTCCTTAGTTCCGTCAAACAAGCGACAATTCCTAGCTACTATAAGGTTGATTCTTGTTCGAATAACTGATGTTCGCCCGGGCCTCACGTCTCGGTTTGGTGCCAAACCATCACTCAGACGGACAGTCTCTCAAAAGCTGATCTCTGCAGTGTTTCGCGAGATTTTCGCCAATTATACATGTTTCCGACGTGATTCCTTGCTCAATGGCGGTCGATCCACCGACTGGATCTGGTCTCACGAACCCAGCGTCTTTCTCCGAGATGACACCCAGAATCTCGGCGTCCCGACCCTTCGGGAATGGTACGTCGCGTCGTGAGAGAATCCACTCTGTGAGGATTTTGGTGCCGAATACTCACATCTGAAGCACTTGCCAATCTGTCGGTCGTTTCTCGAGGCATGAGGGAGCCGCGGAACGCAAGTCGTTCCTTTTCCTTCGGAGATCGCTGTTTCTCCGTTGGGAAAACATTTGTTGATTTATTTTTCGGTGTATATGTTGTTTCTTGATGTGGCGACGGCGGGCGTAGCGGGGACGCCGCATCTAGGAATCCGCTTGAGAGAAGGAAAACACTCCTCTTCGGGAGCTTTGCTCTTGCTCGACAACAGCCCTCAGTTTTTGAAAAATGGATCGCAGGCCGCAAAAGGCTAAGACAACAAATGGTATGTTTGAAAAATCTTCCGAGAGCGCGGAGCACTGACGGGAGAAGAGCAATCCATGATGGGTTGCCGCTGTTTTCGTGAATGTTTCGGCCTCCCTGCCTTCCACAGAACGGACGTGGAAAAAATCCATCTGCGACTTGTAAGAGAAACCCCGCTGCCAATCTGAACTCGGGTTAAGGAGGCAGGACTGTGCATACTAGGCGAAGAGCAATCAGCCCTCTCTTAATCTTATCATCAGAAACGGAATCTGGATCGGTATTGCTACGGTATCCGGCGTGCAGCGGCTCGGCCGGGCCTGCCGGGACGAAAAGTCGTTTTGGCTAGTGACAGGCCCACAGCGCATTCATCCATGGGCCGTTTGCATCACTACGTATATTCATTCATTTTGGTCAGTCATAGGCCTACTTATTCTCATTTCCTTTCTCCTCGTCGTTCTCGGCGACGACTCTCGCTTGGTGGCCGCTCGCTCCTTGAACATGTATCCACTGGCCGCGCAGCCGACCGGCGACGATCCCATTAAGTAAATTGGAAGGAGCTCACATGAAGAACAAACAACGAAAGCAACGCGGCGGCAACAATGGCGAAACAACATCTGCTGACGGCAGGGACGTCAACGGACCCAGCCAGTTTGTATACATATAGACGACGACAAACTGGCGGACTCGCGGAAAGATGGGAAAACAGACGTATGAGTGAAGACACTGGTCGTAAATTATGCTGCCATATCCTTCTGGCAGACGTCCAAACCTCCGTCTAACAAAAGCGTCGCTGCATGCCAACACGGAGCTCAGCCGTGGCCTCATTCCGGCGGAGATTCAGGGCAAAAATGAGGATTATGCTGCTAAGAAGGTACAATGTGAAAATATCCGTCCTCGAACCGTGTGTGCTTGGCACGGAGATAAGTTTCGCGGACCCTCATCTTTCGAAGGAGAAAATTCAATGCACAAAAAGCAGTTCGAGGGCTCTGAACTTTGACCTCCGCGGAACTCCGTCGAGCTTTCTGAGACAACATTTCTTCAAAGTTTCTCAAAGCCGATCGTGGGAGTAGGGTGGAGACTCCAAGAGTATTCCAAGGCCGCTGGGAAACTTTTCGTCTCTCGCTCCCAGCCCGGATAGGACGTGGAGATTGCACGCTTGAAAGCAATGCCATACTCTCGTATCAATTATTCCGGAGTACCGAAGCCGGGGCATCCGAGTCGACCGGGACAGCTCCTCGGCCGACGAGCGTTTTCGCTGGAAAGCCAGTCTTCCCGAGAAAATCCGATTTTTCGGACTGTGGAAAAGATCAGACCTCTGTCGAATTCCTGAACGACTGAGACTCCCCATGAAAGGTCAACGCAATGGTCGCAACGGCAAGGACATCTGAACGGAAAAAATACAAACGCAACAGCAGGACCCGAAACTGAAGCCAGATTCCGAGGCGATTCTCCAGAAGCAGCCCGACATTCGTGAGCCGCCTAGTGTTCTTCACTACATAAAGTCAGCAGGCTTGCTCCGCACCCGCTCACCAGCTCTGGATGGCAAGCGGGTGGCTGGTCGGGCGGCTTGTCGGTCGGACGACGGGCTGAGTATAATGTTTACCTTGGGGATGGGGGAGAGAATGTGGGCACCAATCAGAGAGAAGCGTCTGCCCTCGGTGCAGCGAGGGAGCTGGCAAACAGGACAGCGCCCCGTATCCAAGTCAAAGATGAAGCCGTTGCCAGCTTGCCGGTTCTTTCGCTTGCTTGTACCCGCTGATGAGCCCAATTACCTCCGCTAAACCATTCCATTATCATCACCGACGCTCACCTAGACCGTGTGTGTCGGTTCCTGCCGTTCGTTCGACAACGAGACGGGCCGTCGAGAGCCCTGATGAACGTTATAATCATCGTAAAGCTTTTTTCCTGGTATTCCCTCTCCCGGTGCGAGGATTCAGAGACGGCCGAGACTCGGACGACTGTGAATCGAACTAGCGCTTCCGATTTGGCGGCTCGAGATCAGGCGAACTGAGTGGCGTAGACGACGTCCTCTACTTTCTGGCCCTTCAAGATAATCCGATAAATGAACCCACTGTTCGAGCCGTGCCCACGCGTTACCTCGGACGGAATTTCGTTTCCTCCCAGTTTTCCTCGTCGCGGACGACTGATATCATTCGACTCTTCCTGGCGCCGGCTCGCTCCGGGACTTGCCAACAGTTCGGTATGGGGGAGAAGCCAGTCAATCAGTCAGACTTCATTTGCATTGGAGAAGATTTTCCCCGAGTGAGCGAGGCAAGATGCCAGCCCGTCTTGTTGGCTCACCCGACTTGCCTTCGCGAGGGCGTGTCTCTGTTCTTGTCGAATATCCACTCCCGAACATCGGCAAGATCGTTCCCCCGTGACACCGGATCCAGCCTATTTCCAACACGTTTAGCGGGCCGTCTCCAACAGCGAGTCTATCGACCGATTACAGGTTTGAACGAAACGGAATCGAGTAGATAGTCCGAAACGCTTCTCCGCTGCAGCGGCACGCCGTGACTACGCCCGGTCTGATTTGACTGAAACGAAGCCAATGAGAGGGTCGCCTGCACAGTGCTTCGAGCCCGTTCGAGTGAGAAAGGTGAGTAATCGGCTGCGTCCGCTCTTTATAGCATATTTACATTCGGTCCCCCCGTCGTCGTCTCTCTCCATTCACTGTCTTCGTTGCATGTGGCAATTAGGTTAACAGATGGCCGGACGGCCGCCCGGTCTGTCTCTCTCTCGCTCCATTTCCCCCCGATTTGCGTCCTCACTACCCTCCTCTCTTCCGAAGGGACCTGTGCCAAGTGACTTCTAAATAAGCTTCATACGAGCGAGCGAGCGAGCAAACGAAGGGACGCACCAGGGGGAAGATTCACTCAATTGCGACAGACAAATTATCGCACTTTTCACAAACGACTTTCGCCTCCGCTCTCCCTCTGGATCCGTCTCTCCCTCTCTATCAATTATTCTGCGTATCACGCTGAGCCTCGATACTCGGAGAAATCGAAGACGCTCGGACCTTCGCATCCCAGACGGAAGATGAAAACTCGGAGGGCTCCGAAAAGTAGCGAGAGAATAGAATCAGTTTTTCCCGCAGAATCAGATTTTCAGGGCGTAGGTTTTCCCCACAGAACCGATCGGGCTTCTCCCCGCGGAAATTCGAAATTTCGATCTCGAGAAGCGAGACCCGGGTAAGGATTTTCCTGGCGAACAGAAGTCTCAGCGTGGTGGGTAGGCGATGATCTGTCAGAGCTGTGAACAGGTACTCGCCTTAATTGCAGCCGCTCGCGTGACATAAGGATAAATCTAGATCTCTTTAACAGCTTCACAGGTAGCCCCCTCTCTCCCCTCGCTCACTGACTCGGCACTTACACCCCTCAGTGGTTGAGACTTAATCCATCGCTTTGATGCGTCGAGAGCTCCGGCCAATATGTTGGTTGGCTTAGCTCGCAAGAGAGTGTCTGAATCCTTATGTCGATCTCTGTTCCCTCGCTTACTCGCTCGCTCGCCCGTTCACCCGCCCGCCCGCAAGCTCGTTCGTTTCCGAATCCCCGTCCGCGAATGAAATTACCAACGCTCCATGCGATCTAGCTGCAAATTGGATTGCATGGCAGGTGCGAACGCTTGTGGGAATAGCGGAAGACCATTGAGACGATAGCGACGATGAAGGGAACGAAGAACACGCTCCGCCAGGCCTCACTTTGACTGGAACGCAAACAATCTGACGCACGAAGGGAATAATTGTACACGGCTCGTCAAGAGCAGATTGTTCAGTGCCGGCAGGACGAAGAGCTCAACTGGGTAGGAAACTCCAACGAACTGTTCCGGCGAAAGAAAACCCTCAAAAGAAGGATTATTCTGCATCATTTTTTCCTATGCCGATCCAGATCTTCTCGTTCCGGCTCCTCTACTTTCCGGGACTCATCGTGGCCGAATATTTTTCGCATTATTTTCATCTCAATCTTGTGAGAGCGTCGTAACGGGGGTTTTCCTGACGGATTCGGTGGCCAATTGAAGTGCGCGCTCCCCCCTCGTGAGGGGAAACAAGCCCAAGGCGCCCCGCTCGTCCCGAGGGGGAAGGGCATGAGTACACACCCTCCCATGTTGTCGTCATGGTCGCTAAAAGAGGCGACAATTTGCTTACTGGAAAGCTTCGCAAGCTGAATTGACATTTTGTTTGGGAGAAGTGCAACCAGCCAACAAGCTCGGCGCTCAAATTTGACACGAGAGGATTGGTAAACGCTGACTTCCCGAAACAACTTCGCCAGCTGATTGGCAAAGCAAAGCTCAGCAGATCAGACTCACGTAGTGTGAGAAATGAACTCTGGCTCGCAGCTCCGCGAGGTTGTGTCAGCTCTTCTTCCTTCCGTCTGATTAGGGTGCGTCCATAGCAGGAGCCCCATGCGGAAAGTGAAGCCGGCGTTGGCCCTCGAGCCGAGACCAACTACCCGTCCTTGGGTGCTCAAAACTTAGACCGGTTGGAACATGTTGAAGTTGCGAGCGATGAGGGATAAGAGTCGGGAGTTCTATCCTGCTGAACGAGAACTCCGTGCAGATGAGAATCCCGTGAAGCACGCATGCCGTAAAATAGCGCACTGGAAGCTCACGATGACCACGAAACATTCTGCGAACGGTTCCATCGATTCCGTGTCTTCCCCTGCGCTGTCGCAGGATTCCTCAGCGAATTAAAGGGAGCGGTTCCTCTGAGAAAATCCCTCCATCCCGTTCCCTCGATTCCTCGGGTCTTTCGGTGGAGGGAATTCCTGTCTCGGAAGCTCAATACAACGGAGTTTCGCGCCACGGGATACCTATGCGGGTAGCAATCGCCTTCATCGACTTGCTCGTTGAAATTCCTCAAAACCTCAGAGGTCAGTCCGATGGAATAATCACAGGTGTTTCGACAGCTGTGTGTCAATGAATGACGCCCGTGAGCGGTTTCAAACGCGAACTTCTACTGTTGATCACTGATCATCCTTTGGCGATACATGGAGATACGGAGTCCTCGGGATCTCCGACCCCGATGGAAGACGTTGTGAGACTAATGTATTATAGAAGATACGCGCTATTCATCTTCGATCAGTCCGTCCGAGCTGCAGCCCAAAGCGGAGCTATTAGCATCATTCCAGAACTTCAGCGAGGCATTTCTGGTTGAAGATCTCCGGTTGAGAGATTCGGCCTATTCTTCGGGAAGGGTTGTTATAGGTCTACGGACATAGAGACGACAAATAGAGCAAACGAGAAACATCAAGGAAACTCTTTCTCGCGAGAGATGAATGCCAAACCTTACCAATAAAAATATCTCTGGCCTCGTCAGCTGTCAATTTTCTCCTTCATGAATCAGTCCTCGATTACTATCTATTTCATCCCGACTATAGCGTACGCGCTTGAATACAGGGAAGGAACACCATGAATGAGATTCTTCCAGTCTCAAATATCCAGACACGGATCCGCGGATCCCTTCCCTTGAGCTTTTCTTGGGATGCCCCCTCACGACACCAGGATTGCCAGCATGGAGGGGAAATAGGGTGAGGAGATGCCAGGCGAACATTCCGGACAGCAGATTTAGATCAATGGCATTCCGAGCGCGTTTGGAAGCAAAAGGGGAAACCTCGTCCTGATCCGAAATCGGCGAGAGAAGCCGCTGACTACGGCACATGAAATATTGTGTTCCCATTGAGTTTGGATGAGGGAGTCTGCGACAGAATGTCGATCAGCATAATGGTCTGACCACTGCCAAGCCGGAGAGAAGAATATTCGGGCCGGTGATCAGCTCACAAGTGAGAATTAGACGACTCGTCGAACCAGATGAAATCTAGAATGAAGAAGCGGGTCGAGTCGGAGTCCCACTCCGCTGACCATCGGTGTTCTAGGATCCTGAGCGGAGCAGCCTACCTTCCCCCAAGAGCAAGATTGAAATTCTGAGGGGTTTCCACACCCATCCACAGAGTCTCGGGCTTCCCGGAGTTTTTGAGCTCTTGATGTGGATATACAAGTAGCGAATGCCCGATCGGAGAGACAGACTTCAATGGGCCTCGATGGGTGTAGACGGTGGGAGAATTCACCCTCGCTACTGACGTCGAGCATATCACAAGCGGATTCGCATTCATCACATTGGCGTACACGATAGCCGGCCCGTTCTCACTTGGAGCGATTTCGGAATTTTGCATTCTCGCCGGGCAAATATCAAGCAGCCGCAGTTACCGAATGCATGAAGCTTCGTCTTGGTTTGACGTGGCTCCAAGGAGTCTCTATTTCGGACGGAGTCGGCGTTCTCTGAATGCGAATCTCTACATGGTAGAGCGAACTTTGGAACGTCTACGGTGGAGTACTAGCCCTCTAGCGGAACTCGCATCGGGAGAATCTCACCGCTCGCTGATCTTTCGCTACTCTTCCCGATGAGTGCAGTCAGAGATATATAGTTCGCTGGGTTTATCAGAAGCCCGAATAAATGAGCGGACCCTGCTCTATTGGAGACTCAAGCTTTTCCTCAACCTGTACCGCTTGCGGCTCGACATCGAGCGCAGATTCGAAGGGGTAGACGGTCACCGTCTCAATCGATAGGCTTCTGTGCATCGAATGCTAGATCTGAGAATTCCTCTCCGGATCCTCGTGGATCTCTGAGCGGGGCGCAGCGAGCAGGCACACCGCGTCGATACATTTAACATGAGACTATTGTTGTCCGCGTGGGTCGCCGTCGGGATGGATAGCCCATTTTTTCATCCGCGATAATTTTTCTCGTCTCTCATGAACGTTTTTAATAGAACTATTTAACCACAGCTGGGGAGGAGAACATCAATCTTCGAATGGGATTCCCCCTTAATCGCCGTTTTTCCAGAGGGGCTACGCGGCGCATTCTTTTTCCGTCTCGTCACCTCCACGCAGGAAATCATCCGTGACGATGCTAAGCGCTCTCAGCGGGCGCCCAGAGAAGGGTTCGAACCTCTTCGGAAATTATAGCTCACGAGATTCGACAGAAAGGGGAAAGTCCGTCTGTTCACGTCCCATGGGGGGGGTCGACTGATGAACAAGGAAGAAGTTGCGAACTCACCATCGGGCCGCTGGTAGAGTCCTGCGGAACGAGCCAGCCACTCCAGGTTAACGGGATTTTTCGTTAGCGGATCTATGTGCGCCGGATGAAATGCAGGACCGAGTGGAGACGGTTGATAGGCGGCGACAGCACTGAGGAGACCCGGATAGTTTGGGAAGGCACTGAGCAACCGAGCCATCTGCTGTGAACTCGATGGACTTGACGTTGACGGTGAGGTCGATCTCGAGGGCGAAGGACTTTCGCGTTCCAGCGTGGGCCGCGAGCGCAAAAGCGAGTCTATCGAAAACGTTGATTTGGCCATCTGCGTCGAATTGACTTGTGACGTTGGATCCGAGGTAGGCCCTTCAGTGGGCATCATTGCGTTGGAACTCCAAGCACGGGTTCCTGGGAGGCGATGACAAGGCACGTCCGCTCGTTTGTTGCCGGGGCAGGATTTTGAGCAAAAAATTCGGAACTTGAGTCCTCTACTCGGAGGAACACCGCTTTCTTCGCGAAGCCGATTCCAACGATCCCCCACTACGGAGTCGTCGCACTTGTCCTTCGCCGTGGAGGGCCGTAGAGACGTCCGATTAAAGGTTCATCTCCGTGGACCGTCTGTGAAGTGATCGAGGTCCGAGCGCTTTGCCCGATCCTTCAAGGCTGCTGTATGGAACGAGTCTCACCGCGAGTCGTCATGTATCAATCGTGTTTGGATCGTTTAGGGTTAGTTGTTCGGCTCTGTTCCCTCAGAGCTCCGTGTCCCCCTGGATAGAGAGAGTGGGCGGAGTTGGGGCGGAGTCTGAGCCACGGGGGTGGAGTCTAACGACATTATATGCCGCTTTAGGGGAAATTAAATTTAGATGTATTGATTCTCGCTGTCCCCCCTCCCAGCCCGTCCGTTTCCTTCTCACACAGTTGCCTCTCTCGTCGTCGTTCGCTAACAGTACCCCGTTTTCTTGCCCTGCCCCTCGACCCTCCCCCTCGTCCCCCCGGTATGTCTCTCCCGCTGGATCTTTCTACCGCGTCTCCGCCGCTGTCGGCCCCGTCGCCCTTCCCACTCCTCCCCTTAGCTTATTTATGTTCTTTCGTCTTCTGCACCGGACGAGAATCGGGAGAAGGACGAACGGACGCTTGGAGGGACAAATCGAACAAACGAGCGGACTGAGGGACCGACGACTCTCTGTTTGGGCTCGCGGAACGATTTGTCTTGATAGCTTCAGTAATGTAATTGGCTACAGGTTGACCGAAGCGCGACCGCTGGCAATTTCCCCAGGAACCTAGGCGGATCTTTCTCGAAGTACCATCCTTTGCTCAGCACCGCACTGGTCGATTCCTCTGTTGACTTCCTTCCGTCTTGGAGGAAGACTTCAGATTTTTCGAGATACGGAGAAGCCTCTTCGATCCCTCCTACGAGGAGCCGAGCGTGGCACGAGAATTGAAATAGGCGGTGGCCGAAAGCCGCCGCAACAAATCTGGCTGGTTGTGAGAGGTTGTCTCAAAGTCCCAAAGAAGTAGTTGATCAGTGACTTAGAAGGTCTCGATCGTCGATTGAAAAAGTTTTTAATACCATAGGAGAATGCGAAAAATAATCGCGAGGAGGAAAGTATGGGCAGCCAACGGCCAGCCGGGTCCACATCCGACGAGATGAAAACCCACATCAGCATCGAGCGGGGTCCCTGGGTACCGATGCGTCCCGATCAGCTATAGTCAGAGCGGTGGAGATAGTTACGTGCTTCATTTTCGCCAGTTGCCTACGCCGACTACGTGAGGATTGAGGTGCCGATATCGGTCCCGGCGATGCTAACGATCCATGTTGTTATCGCAGCGCGCAGGAACCTGCATCCAAGGAGTCTCGCGAGAGGCTCCCCGCTTCGAGATCCTGGTCGCGAACGCAATGAGGAGTCTGAGGTTCAAGAATCCGGAAGGCCTCGGGGATTCAGTGTACTCGCTGGAAGAATTATCCTGGATCACTCGTGAGGTATCGAGCCACTGCGTCACAGAGAGCTCGGTCGACAGCAGTCGGAGGGAAAGGAGAACAGAAAGACCATAAGACGGAAAGCAAACATTCATCACTTTATTTCACCGCTTTCCCCAGCTTGCACGATGGAGTTAAGAGCCTCTTGAGAACGTTCTCAAGCGTCATTCCTTGCTCACTAGCTAGCACCAGCTAGTGAGCTGGAGGGTTCGCTCGTACGCCATTTGACCCTAATAACCTCCTTCAGTGGCCCCTTGGGTGTAATCGACTTTGTGTGGGCTGATTCACGCGTCCGCGTTTACGCAGATAGAGTATACCGTTCGCAAAACATTACTCATGAACCTCAACATCTTGCATAGCGCTCCGCCTTGTTACCGCTGTCATGGGTTTTACGCGGGCCGTGGACGGAAGACGGAATTATTTCTCGAATCTCGCGCTCGTCGAGCAGCCTGAGCTTCATTCCGAAATTCTGAATTGCCCCCTATTGCAAGGCCGAGCCCATCGAGTGGATCGCTGTGCTTTTTCGCTGAACCACATGACAGACGACTGGGAAAAATCATTTCGCATGTCTCCAGACTTTATACCGGGAACTCTGAGCCGCTCTTGCTTAGCCGTCGCCGCTCCGTGGACTCTCTGGACTGCTATTCCTGTGCATGCAGGCGTTATGGCTCAGCAGCGAGGGGGCGAAATTTCCGGAAACCACACCTAAGGTGAGAAGCATATCCTTGATGAGGTTATTTGATGACTGAGTGAGTCAGTGAGTAAAGTGAGGTTGTTCCCCGCCGTTTCCTCCCGCTCGATGCGGTCACGTGTCGAGCTGCAAAGTGGACAATCTCAAACGGAAGTTAGTGGAGTACACCGCTCACTCTTCGGTCAGAAATCAGCTGAATTACGAGGAACTCTGCGCCGCAGACCAGCCCACCGGTGGATCTAGTGCGCGTACGAAATTGGGGGCACAGAAGAGCAGCGATAGCTAGGTACGAGAAAGCACCGAACAGAGTGGATTGCTCGGCTTCCCGCCATTTGTAAACGAGTCCGGCAACGTGATGATGGCAGATGGCGACAACAAGGAGCAAGCTGGTGAGCTAGTCATTCAGTCAGTTGGGTCGGCAGGCAGGACCACAGGACGGCGGGTTGACAGCGAGCAAGCGAATCATTATTTGCCTGAGTTGGGATCTGATTTCCATATTAGTCGCCCATTAATTCTACCCTAAGTGCTTGTCGTACCTACATTCTTGCTAATGATCCGACGGAGGGGAGCCTTGCGGCACACGGAGCTCTACTGAAATCTGCGATGCGACGGACTGCGGGGATGAAGTCCTCTATGATAGTTAAGGGATCGGAACTTCCAAGAGGTCAGTCGAGGGAAGGATCCCTCGTTTCTCCATACCTGTAGATTTACGCTCTATATCAGGAGAATCAGCTCAGGCGACGCATACCGAATTCTATGCGAAAAGAAACTTACCTGAGATGCGATTTCGGGATTTTTTTTCGGGGGGAAGGCAGCTTTTCTGATACCAGAGGACGTAGAGTTGCCAGATAGTACTCCGTTGAAGAGCTCGGGCTCCATCTTTTTCGGTGAAAGTTTCCGTCCGGTTGAAAATCAAGAAACCGTCTCGCGGGACGAGGCGCCGTGCCGAGTTCACAGATACCATATATATATGGCGTTTTATTCGTTGAGAGGAGAGAAGAGTGGGTTTCTAAGAATTTTCTACGTATCGTCCTTGTGGTCTTTAAGTTCTCGGACCGTTTCTTCTAGCGCAGGGGTGTCAAAGAGATGGCCCGCGGGCCACTAGTGGCCCACGAAGAGTTTTTTCATGGCCCGCGGCCGATTCTCGGGAATTCCATAGGATAATGTCCTTGCAATTTTCGAATCGCGAATAGAACGAGTCGACTCTGAAAAATCGAGAATCGATTGTGACCCATCATGCATATACGTGTGTGTTTCCCTCCAGCTGTCCGCTCTCCGCTCAAACAACGTGAATTAAGAGTAACCAGCCGAGAGGGCGCTTCGCGCCCTCCCGGCTTCCGCATCCCGCATGCCGGGTGCGATGCTTTTGAAGCTTGAGCTGTTCAGACGGAACTCGATGCGAATGCCGATATTTACCAACGAAGAATGTCAGCATGGGTTTGTGGTATAATCCATTCGTGAACATTGTTAATAATGAGTTCAAACTCTGGCTTTTGATCAAGAAGATATTGGGTACACGATGTTTTTGACTAAAGTCTTAGGAGCTTTTGAGCTTTTTTGTATGAGTAAGTTTCTGCTGTTGTGGCACTTCTTTTCGGCAGGTCTCCTGAATAGCACCTTGGTGTTGGCGTTTCCTTTACGTTGCAGCTTCACGGGAATGATGGTGAGGCCCGCAATCATAGCGTGCTTCTTTTGAATATCTATGAGCTGATTGCAACTGAATGAATTTTCCGCCTCACTCCAGAGATGGACCATGATCCTCGAGATTTTCGGGGGGCCTTCCAAAGCTCGCCGCCGAATTTTCGCAGGCGCTTGCGCCTCACGCCTCGCATCTCGTGGATATCTCAAGTTGTAAGCTCTGCATTCTGACAGAGTCGAAATCCTACGCTGAAAAATAGGCGAATTTCTCCTAGTTCATCGCAATCGAACTACGGAATATTGAGGATGAAGAACAGAAGAAGAATGAAACAACGCTGATAAATTGGCGAATTCCTCCTCATCGAAATCAAACTGCGGAATATTGAGAATGAAGAACAGAAGAATAATGAAACACACTCCTCCTGCGCGATGAAGTACTTCGTTGCAGACTTATGAGTGGAAGTGGGATTGAATTTAGGTTTCAAACTGGAAGCCCTTGCAGGCTCATGAGTGAAACTGTCGCTATAAAGCTTGTGAAGAGAGAGGCTGGTCCCTAAGCCTGGGAAGGTCCGAGAGAATCGATAGTAGGAATCAAGATTCATTGATTGATGTCTCATAAGCGCTCAGATCTGATGCTTGATTTTATTGATTGCTCAATGGTTGATGAATTGATTGATCTCTTGAGCGAAACTCGAAACAGAGTGCCTCGCACGTGACAGTCAAGGCAGTGAGATTGACGGGAGGCAGTCAATGAGCCAATGCGCAATCGACGCTCTCTTGCGGGACGCTTCATAGCTTGAGTCGAGGCCAAGTAGAGCATGTTCGGAAAGCTTTTATCGTCCTTTCTCGAGTGAAACCGTGAAAGACGACGGCCTTTCACGACTACGGGCAGGGTAAATATCCAGTCGGGAAGTTATGTCCGGTATCGGGGAACATTTTTGTCCCCCCGATGTCGCGCTTTATAATAGGAATGATGTCGGAAAAATCTCTGGATGTGGCCCGCCGGCTTCTCCCACACTTGACACCCCTGTTCTAGCGTTTCGTGCCCAAAGCATGTACATTCTTCTACATGATATCGAGTTCTGTTATTCTCCACAAAAACATACACAACCGTCCGGGTCTTAGCATTCCTTTTTCTTGCATATCAAGTAATGGTATCATGTCACGTCAAGATACCCATGAGAATCCTGGTCGGTTGGTGGCTACGTCTCCATTTGTCCGTCCTGGATGCCAGGCCCCTCGGAAAAATCGCTCCGTCGAACTTTCGGTCCTTTTCGTTACAACTTTCTGTGTGGGTTCTCATCACTGGTTCGACGAACCCTGTGCGACTGAGGATCAAGTCCTCCGTGGAACGGCGTTCGCCGATCATTTCATGAGCGAGCGTGGACGGTGCGTTCCTCGGCAGTCCAATGACCGATTTCACAAATCTGCTCTTGACTCTATCTAAGTGATTCAGGTTCTCTAGAGTAAAGTCTACCGCTATCGATTCCAAGCCGTACATGACCGGAGGCGCAATCTTAACCCTGAAGATATTCATCGCCTGCTTGATGTCAACGTCGGTCATTTTTCCCAGCGGAGCCGTGGCTGCTGCACACTTGTCCGCTTTGATCGCCAAGTGCTGAGTGAAACTCAACTTCGGTGTGAGAGTTACTCCAAGGTAGCAAAAGCTGCCTACTAGTTCTATTTTTGACTTCTTCAATGATATTCTCCCGTCGTCCTTGGTGTAAGATCCGCCGTTGCTGAATCTCATCACTTTCGCTTTCTCCGTATTGATTTCGACTCAATATTCGTCGCTCCATTCTATCGCCCTTCTTATGTACGATTGTAGGCGCTGTCTGTCATTCGCAAGGATTACCAGGTCGTCGGCAAAGAAGGCGAACTTGGCCTCTTTTCTCCTCAGGATATCCGCCGATTTCGACGCTCATAGTACGAAAAGGAATGGGCTAGCGGGGTCTCCTTGTGTGAGTCCGTGGTTTTATCATATTTCCCGGTCTACGACGTGGACTCCCGTTCTTGTAAATTGCCGTCCTCGAGGCGACCGTTGAATAGGCGCGTGAGTATCGGGATTGTGGTAAAGGGATGGGCTTAGAGGTGCTCGTAGCAGATTCCGTCCGGGCCGGTTGCTTTACGCTTCTTTTTACATTGGAGTAATGCGTGAACTTCTTCGTTAGTGAAAGGCAATTCTTCGTCGTCGTCGCCCAGTAGTATACCATGGTAGATCATTCCACTCCGCTGTTCCTCTCATCGAAAGTCAAGCCCATCGGTAACACTCGTGATTGAGCTATCACGGAGAGGGAGGCGGCATGAGCAGCGAGATGTACCATCTCCGGACGACGCATTAGGAATGGTGAAGACGGCGAATCGCCATCAACACCCCATCCGGTCATAATCAGCATCATTCTCTTCGGCAACGTACCGAGCTTGGAAGGCCCCGGATCGGGCTCGGATGAAAGGCTAGTCAAGACATCAAGAAGTTAAGAGGTTCAAGGACTCAGCCTCCCAACCGGATCGCCGCAGACCGCGCGAGACGGAGATCCTGGAGAAAATTCCCCGCCATTGGAATTGATAGTTCTGCTACACTCATGTCTCATCATCAACGCTGACTCGATAGGATTTCGTCGATCCACGTCTGAACGAGTGAGAGTAGAGTCGGCGACGGTGGTGCTCTTGATTCACTTTACTTCCCGCTCGGTATCGGGTGAATGCTTCCGCAGCACTTCGCGGGGACACAGTTCGCGCCAAAGGATTTGCCGAATGATGTCGATTTCCGAGGCCTCGATTCAGGGGCGAAATGACTCAGCGCTCGTCGCGTCAGTACGGACGCTATCAAAATTCGTTGCGACTGAGCGTGACTTACTAGAGCTCCCAGATTCGCTGGACGAGCCACAGAAACGCTATAGACTCCTCATTAAGATCAGAGGTCAGGAAAGTCGGTGCGAGGGCTGTCTTTTTTCGGGATTTGCGTACAGAACGGAGGAAGGTCCCGAAAGAAAGCAGGATTATCCTCTGCAAGAGAGAGGGGCCTGGCTGAAACTTAGGACCCGACTGGTCATGCAAACCGTTGAAAGGGTACGCCGTGTGCATGATCTATCCGTCAAGCGGAAATCCCGGAGTTATGGGCGTCTGCTTCTCCAGCCAGGTAGGCATCGCTGAGCTCGATGCTTCCGAGACGAGTCCTGAGCAGGGCAGAGATTTATGTGCGACTGCATATGAACGTGATTTGCACGCTTTGCGGGACTCCCTTCCCGATATGTTCAATTTACTCTCCTTATCAGTACCTATTAGGCTTTGCAACCGCGGTGATTAACCGCGATTGCGTTTCTTCTCCAACATGGGACTCATGGGACACAGCGACTAACCGCGGTTTTTCATGAAACATGCGGTTTTTATGCAAAGCCTAGTACCCTATCGCATTTAATGAATTTTGTGAACTCAAGAGTGACTCCTCGGTCATTCTCATTAGGACCGATCCATAGCTCTTTTTGAATGCTTTCACACAAGGAAGAGCCCGGATCATATTTTGCATGCACAATTCGTGTTTGTTCCACAATCCATTCTGCATATAAATCCTAGCCCCAATGATAGAACCTACGATGGAGTGACCCGAACGGACCTGAGGAGCTTCGCGCTCGGGAGCCGCAACTCAAGGAACGGCAAACTCGAGGTCGACACTTCGTGGCTCACAGCAGCCGACGGGCTCTGGGATAAACTTCTTTCCGCGGGGCGCAAAGTCGACTCTCGAAAGCTGCTATGAGACAGAGAAGATATGTGTAAAATTCTACGGTTCATAAACGTCATCCTAATTCAAGATCAGCTTCACCGCTCCTGCGTTTCCGCTCCTTGACGCTGGCGTTTTTGTGCGTGATGAGGGGGCGTGCATGTGTGCTGCGGGGACTCTTCTCTCCGCGTTGAAACGAGAGGAGAGGGGCGGTGCCGGTTTCCAGTGGAGGAACGCCGATGTCTTCAGGGGCTCGCGAAAGCCAGGACACGACCGATAGCCTCTGAGCTACCACCTATTGATATCAATCCTGTTTATAAGGAGAGACTCCTTGTCTGATACCGAGAAATCTCCCCCCAATCAGATCCAAGGGAATCGTGGAGAATCATTGGGAGCTGGGGAGGTCAGATTCTGTCGCGACTCGGTGTATCATTCAGAGGTTGGAGGTGTTCTGCTGTAGTTTCACAAGGGTGCCACGTGCGTAAGCTTTGGGACGCCCGAAATCCTGGTCCTGTCGATCCCTCGCGCTCACTCGTGCGGCTGGCGTCCGTGAGGGTACATGTGTATCCAGGGTTCTCTGCGGAAGCGATAAACTTTCGATAGAGTTTCAGCCTAGTACGGGAAGACAAACGATCTCAAGAGCCCCCCGATGAAGCCCGAGCACCGGTCAACCTCGCATTGATTCCGTCCCTCATGTCGAGAATTCCAGCCCACGATCCTGTTCGTAACACATTACCTATATGTCTTCCGAGAACGAGGCACGCTGTATTGGTTCCGTCTGGCGCGCTCGCCGAAGTTTCCCGTGCTATTCAACCAGTAGTCGCCCGCGTGATGTTGAGGCGGCGCACGTCGGCGCAGACCACTGCTGGACTCGAGAATGAGCCAAGATCTCCGTCGGGGCCCGGGAGGACTTTCCTCAGCTCCGAATTCTACACTCATCCGTCTATAGTTCCCATGATGCGATCTCTGATGGTGCAACTCTCGCGCATATACGACCCACAATCAGCATTCTTTGCGACAGCCGCCGGCGCCGCGAGGAATAGACCGTCGCCCGTCGCCGATCGACGGAATTCGGGAACTCTGACCGCGCGCGAGCGATTCCCCGCACGGGAACGACCAGACAGCGCAAAAGTATCGCTTCCCGCTCCAGGATCCCGCGCGGAGCAGCAAGCGGGATCAGGCAGCTACGGAGCTCGATTTGAGTCGATGCCTCTCGCCGGGCATCGGAAGTTTCGGGCCCCTCGAGCGACCTCTCTTTCGGCGCCACCCCTGCTTCAATGCCCATGCTGTTCCCCGGAAGCCCAGAACAGCTCTGTG
>NW_003803533.1:144210-145409 GCF_000255335.2 Galendromus occidentalis
CCCCCTTGACCCGCTGGACGCCGGCGCCGCGATCCCCCTGCCGCGAACAGAGCTTCCACGATCAACCCGATCTCAATCGCGACGGAAAGTACCGAGAGTGTCGATGGGAGCTCCGAATCGGGCCCAATCGACCCCTCGATAGGAACGTCCCACACGACGGTCAACACCGAAACCTTTGACGGGAGATCGGCGTTGAGCTCAGCAGGAACTGCTACTACTGCTACAACTGGCATCCCGATCACTTCGGATACAGTTCTTTTCTCTTCGCCGAGCGATATCGATGTCTCGGAAGGGGAACCCATGCCAAAGTTCTTGAAGCAAGCGGGCATATTCCGGGAGTGACGAACAAAGATTTTCCGAATCCAGATTCCCCTCTCTTCCGGGGACAGAATAATTTTGAAGCCATAAATTAATCTCCAGGGCGATTAGTCCCTATCCGGTTGAGGTTGAAGGGTGTTGGGATATCGATATCGCGATGGAGAGGAACAGCGATCTCCGCGAGGATACAAGAACCCTCGCAGAGTAGGAAAAATTCAACTGGAAATGGGACTGGAATTCCGGGTGTTTCTTCAGATTCTTCAGTTTCTTCAGAACCCATACTTTCGGAAGATCCCGAATCTCATAGGCATCTCATGAACGAACACAAATTTCGCAGGGAGTCCCTCCATCGAAAAATTAGGATCGGGCGGTCCGTCCGGAAAAATCGCGGTACTTCCTTCTGGCTCGGGTGCAAAGTAAGAGAGCCAACGGCGAGATTTCCAAAATGAGAGACGCGCCATTTCGGAGAACAGCAATTCTCCCCACCAGGGGGAAGGACAGCCTTTCAGAATAATTGAAAATCCACCATTCAGATTAGGGTCCCTTCTGGATGCGACTAAAATGCTAGTCGAGAAGAAAATACTCGCGCGACAAACTTGATCCAGTTCAGAAAACCGCTGTAGAGGATTGACTCTCACTGAATACTCAATGGATTCCATGGCTCTAACCGTAGTCCACATGTTAGAGTTGGCAATCGTCATCACGCCTGACGACTGAGGATGGGGGCGCGCACAGGATTTTTTTCGGGAGGGGGGCAACTGGAGTTTTGGAGGAGGCCAGACGACACAAAGCGATGACGTGCCTTCTCGGGGTCTTATACTTCGGGTCCATACTTACTTACACATAGAAACCGAAGAATTTTGGTGGGGGCCATGGCTCTC